>NW_019154112.1:4500575-4549956 GCF_002288905.1 Enhydra lutris kenyoni
CCCCTGGGGATAAAAATATATTATATGTTTATAAAAAATAAAATAAAAAAAAAATTTGGCCAAATGGGGTCTCCCTGGCAGAGCAAATTAATTCAGCCCTAGTACTTGGTGTTCAGTGGTTGATCTGGAAAATGGGATGCCCTCCATCCAATCAACAGAGCACATCAAAGGCAGGTCACTTGCTCCTGACCAGAGCAGTAGGAGAACGTCACAGCTCTCCCTCCAGGATGCTGGCCTTCCAGCTCCTCCCTGAACCCCCTCGCCAGCCCACAGGGCCTCCCCCTGCCCACCGTCTGTGCTCTGAAGTGTTAGCAACACCGTGACAGCATCCTACAAGAAGGACGTCACAGGTGCCCTAGACGTCTTGGTGAGATGTATGTGACAGAGATGGGGACATAATCCAGGGCCTGCCAGCTCAGTGAGGCTCCTGCAGCCCGTGGTCTGAGGCATATTGGGATACTCTCTCCAAGGTGAAGGAGAATTGGCTGAACTTGAACCTCCTGCCTCTGAAATGGAGGTACCACGCTTGGTGGACTTCTTTGGATTTTGGAAGCTGCCTTGAGGTCAACACTGCTGACATCTTTTCTAAGCCAGGCTGGGAAGCATCCAGCTTTGGGTGGGGTCCCAAGCCCAGGGAGGCTCTGCAGGGGCCCGGACTGTGGTGTAAGCCCCTCTGACCTCAGCGCCTGCCCAGCCGTGCTCAGTGTCTGGGGCAGGGCTCAGTGCTACAGGCAAACACTTCTCCAAGGGGAAAGTCCCCGTGGAGTCTCTAGATCTTCCTCCTTTGAGGAAATGGGTTCTTGCCTCAGGCTCCACAGAGACTGAGTCACCCAGCAGTTGGCAGCCTGAACCATCCCTCACAAATCAGATGCCACTGGTGCCCCCAGCCATATGTGGGGTGTGCCCAGCAGAGCTCCATCTTCAGTAACCCCATGATTAACCCTGTGTCAGGGCTTCTCCTTTCTGTCCCACATTGGAGGGACTCTCTCTACTCTCTGATGCAGAAACTGGGAATATTAGGAGGGAATATTTTAGTAGCAAGTAGCAGAAAATACTGGCTAAAAAAGTAGAAGGGCTCATACAATTTTGAAAAAATATGAAGTTAGCTGCTTCAGGTGAGGCTGAATCCAGCAGCCCAGTGATATCACTAAAGATCTTATTCCTGTCACTCCCCTGTGCCTTCCATGGTATAGATCTTAACCTAACATTACTCTCTCTGGCCCCCACAGAATGGCCATCAGCATTCTGCCCACTGCCTTCCAGTCTGCTGGCAGCAAGTGCAACTTGGCTGGCAACTCTTGGGAAAACAGAGAGTCTCCTTTTCTGGAGTTCCCCAGCATCCTTGTGTCTCCTCCTTGGCTTAAACTGGGTCATGTACCCATTTGTGGACCAATTTCTGTGGCCGGGGAGGTTCACTGTTTGGTTGCAGACATCCAGAACCCGCCACCACCCGCCCCGGGGCTGAAAGGAGCCCAAGCAGCATGAGCAAGGGTAGAGAGGGCCAGTCTTCTAAAGGAGATACGGGGCTTTATTGTCATAAAGTGGGGGAAATGGATGCTGGACCCCACAAACAGCAGCCTCCACAGTGGGAAAACAGGGAGAGGAATCAGGTTTGCCCCTCCCCTCATGATTATAAAATCACAGGCCCATGTTTTGGCTTGAATTTTATAAGCTCAGACTCTAACCCTGTTCATGAGGTTTTTCCTCCTCTGGGTCCCCTGTTTGGAGGGGATGAAGCCATGGTCCCAGGGTGGGGGGGGGTGTGTGGAGGGCAGAAGGGAAAACCCATGTGCTTTCAGCCCTAGCTGTTTCTCCTGAATTCCCAGACAGACACCCTCCACACCAGGAGGGCTGGCTTCTCCTCTTACATCCCCCCACTCTGGTGGGCACCCAGGGGGAGGAGGGTGGGCAGCAGGGTAAACGTCCCTTCCGGACAAGGCTGGGAACCTGAGAGCGGCATCCTGGGAAGATACAGGCCTTTGTCTCACGCTCTGCACTTGGAGACTTTTTGCTCTCATGGCTCTTAAACAAGGCACACAACTTTTCAAACAACTTCTCCCCTTTTTTCTGTGATAAAACCATTTCACCCCAAAACCCAATAATGAAATCAACCAAAAAGTGAGAGTTCTGCATGCCGTTTTCAGAAAAGACACTCTAGCCACCTGTTTGCTTATCTTTGCCGTCTCTGGGCAGAGGTCGTCCTGTGGAATAATAAATACATCAGAGCGGGGCACCCCGTCTGCACGGACCAAACCGGTTTGCTTTGTTACTGCGCACGGAACAAGGAGAAGCAGTAGTCAGCTTCCACCCTGTCTAGCGGCAGCCCACGCCCCCATGTCCATCTGTTTGCATGTGCACTCTGGTAAGCCTTGACTTTGGCCCGAAGTCCGCTTTCTCTAGCTACTTTTCAGCGCAAGATAACAGCGAGCCCAGAAAGGCACCACCTGAAAGTGGGTCCCGGGGTGGGGGGTGTCCCACCCCTGCCATGCCTTTCTGACCTATGGCAGGACCCTGCCCTTCCCCTACAGGAAAGAGAAAGCTTCGTCACGTTATATTTTAGTTACCGACCACAGTGTTTAATTTCAGGTGGTGGTTTATTCCTTCCATAAACATGTTTCCCTTGTACAATTACTATGTTTTTCTATCTGTGAGAAATTGGGTGTCTTGGTATAGGATGGAACACACAGTAATTTTTTCATTAAAATTAATGAAAACATTTTTTCATCTTTATGGCTTTCCAGCCAGGGTCTGGGCTTTTAGAAATTAATTAAAGTCACCGAGTGAGGGATAGGTGTATTTGCCCTGGAACTTTGCCTCCTCCCTGCACCTCTGTTCCTGACCAAAAACCTCCTCCACTTTTGCCAAGGAGGCCTCTTGGGAATGCAGGGGCTGTCCCCAGTAAGGTCCTCCAGGCCCCACATTTTCCCCTCCTGTCATGAGAGTATCATTCATCCCACCCTCCACCCCCAACCCCTGGCCTCAAGGGTAGAGAGGTAAGTGTGGCCCAACAAGGTTCAGCCAAATCTAGCCTGCACTGGGCAGAGTGGGATGTTCTGGACGGTTCCACCCTTCAGGGGATCTCCAAGATGGCACTGGACTTCTCCCTCCACCATAGACTCTCCAAGGCGCCAGGAACCAGGCTCTTCCCTGGGTTCCCTGACTTCCCCTTTCTGGGCCATTTGGAACAGTCCTGCCAGGCCATAGCTCCCCACTCGAAGACCAGGGACTGAAAAGAGTCTGTCCCAAACACACCTGTGTTTAGAACAAGGCCCCGCCAGGAATGCGTGGGGAGAGGGCAGACTTGGTTGTTGGGGGAGAGAATAAGAGGGCAGTAGCACCATGAACAGGAGGCATTGGGCAGGGAAGGAAGCCAGAACACGGGGGTGGGTCTGCCCAGGTCAGGGCACTGGACTGGCAGACGTTGCGACCAGGGCTGAGGTTGGTGAAGGGCTACAGTGGAGGCAGCCAGGGAGGAGGCACAGGTATTAGATTTGGATCATGTAGCAGGTGGGGTGTGTACTGGGCTGTCTAGGCAGGCGTGTCTGGTGGGAAGCTAGGGGGAGAGTGTAGCTCTGGAGCCTGGAAGGAGGTCTGGGCAGAGATAGAGTGGATCTGGGGCTCAGCAGTAAATCGGATAGAGGATGGAGCCAGCTGCCTGGGCTCACTGGTGAGGCTAGCTTATTCTAAATATTCTAATATATTCCTTTCCTTGGCTTATTCCTTTAGGGCTTAAATATGTCTCCAACCTCCAGAGCTCTTTCTATTTAAATCCAAATACCCATGGAGAGGTGACATCGTAAACCCTTGTATTAATCAAGCTGTAAGTTAGAGAAACTGTATACAAATTAGCTCAGTTTGCATCGGAGGGAGGTGGACTTATTTCCTCAAGTCAAGGTAAAGTCTGGAGCTTCAGGTACAGCTGGATCCAGGTGCTCAGGCAATGTCATCAGGATTGTATTTACTCCTGGGAGCTGGCTTCACTCACGGGCAGGCAGGGAAGACCCCTGGCCACCTCAGCTTTGCTTTCTACTGGCAGGAAAACTCCCACAGAAAGGGGACACCTCTTCAAACCCCTGGCATTGATGGGTTTGGTGAGACTGGGGTCATGTGGCCACCCGATCTGGGAGTGGAGGGCACCCAACCCAAACAGACTAAAAAAGAGGTGGGGGATCCCCAAGTAAAAACTGGGATTCTGTGGCTGGAGCTGAGGCCTGGAGGCAAGGCCCTTAGCCCAGCACAGGAGTTCCCAAGGGCAGGAACTGTGTGTTTGCTGTGTCCCCATGTCTTCAAACACATTTGTTGAATGAATGAATGAATGAATCAATCAATCAATCAATCAAGCTAAGCTATCAGACAAGGTCCAGAAACCCAGGGCAGAGAGGAAAGCATTCCATAGCAGAGACTTTCCTCAAGGCCGTCCTCTGCGGAGCACTTAGTGTGAAGAATAAAGGAGGCAGAAATGCGACCTGTCAGGAAGGACCTGGTGGGGACGAGGAGCAGCTAAAAACAAGCTTCACTTTGATATCAGCCAGGCTGTGAGAGGAGAAGGTGAGATATGGGAGAGGAGAAGGCAGGTTAAGAGGGGGATTCCCTAGCCCAGGGCCTCGGGGGCCAGGGGCAGAGTGCCACTGAGTCCTCTTTGTTCTCTGCAGTGACAGGTACATGTACACCTTCTCTAACTCACTTACAGGTTCCTTGGGCTCCTCTGTGCATCCAGCGCCTGGCCTGCTTCTCAGTATTTGCAGTACTTTGGAAATACCGACCACTGAAAAGAAAGACAAGTGGTGGTCCTGCCCTCATCAGAAGTTGCATCTGGAGAACAAGGATATGGGGAGACAGCCAGCAAGGCCTGGAAGGCTGCCTTCTGGCTGGTTGGCTCCTGGACCCAGCATGCCTTACTCGCTCAGGCTGTCCTCTCCCCCATTTCACCCTGCCCTGGGCCAGAGGATGCCACAGCAGGTGGACCAGCACTGTCTCCCTGTAGGGTTACATCCACAGAGAAGCGGGACGGGAACAAACTCCCAGCCCACATCCCCCTGGGGACTCAGCCAGGAACAGTGGAAAAGGGAGAACACACTGAATGCAGGAGTCAAGCCCTGAGGAAAATGCTGCTACTGATTTCCTAATATCTGTTCCCCTGTCTTCCATTTGCTGTCTGGAGTGTCTAGGAGTGATTATCTAAGTTCTGGCCAATGGGATATATGTAGAGCTTCCAGAATTTTGCTTCAAGACAGTTGGCTTACACACTTGGCCCTTTCTTCTTCATCTCTTCTTCTTTTCTGCTGGTGGAATAAAGATGAGATGGTGAGAGCTGTGGCAGCCCTTGTGGACCATGAGGTGACCCTGGAGTGGAGACCATAGATAGTGAAGCAATAAGAAAGAGCTCAGGTCTCTGAGGACTGTAGTGCAGAACTGCTATGTCATCCCTGAACTACTTGACCCTGGGCTTTTACATGAAAGAGAAATGTACTTTTGTATGATTTAAGGTATTGGTACTTTGTCTCTATTACTCCTGGTCAAACCTAATCCTATTGAATTCATGCTTCAGTCCTATGACTCTCTTAATGGGCCCATTATGAAAGCCGTGGGGCAGTCAGGTACTGGGGCTATCGCAGAGTTCTGGGTCATTCCTCAAGGACACAGCTTCCACCACCTCCCCATTGCCCAACTACTGAGTCTCATCTCCTCCCACATATACACCCCCATATCGAGATCCCATAGCCGGAGTAAACCTCGGAAAGCACTTGTGCCCCCTCACTCCCTTGGCAAAGTGTTACCATGGATGACTCTATGTAGGTCTCAGGGGTATATAGCCAACATGGCTTGGCTTCTCTGGAGGTTCTGTGTCACGGGGAGGATGAGAGGTGGGGAGCGCCACAGATGGGGTGGCCACACGGAGTGAGAAGAAAGTCAAGGAGCAGTCTTCATGGTTGAGCCACATGCTGCTAGATGGAAAAGAGCATTTGAACCTGAGGAAGGAGCCCAGATGAATATGGAAGGGCCGCACACTCAGGAAATAGGGAGAAATTCCCTGCAGCTGGGATGTGGGGTGCCTGGTGCAGGAAGATGGGAAGCAGGGCTGGAAAGCAGCTGAGCCAAGCCCCCCAAGGTCTTGTAGGCTCACAGAAGATCCTGGGCTTCCGGTCTGTAAGAATGGGAGCCCCCTGGGGCTCTCCGGGAGGGAAACTGAAGGTCGGACCTAGGATGCTGATTTGACAAGTGAGGGAATTGGAGTCTGAAGAGAGGAAGTGACATCCCTGGGGTCCGATCACTCATTTATCGGAGTTTCCTGGTACACGTGAGCCCTGGATGTGCAGAGCTGCCCCCCCACCCCCCGCTACCCCTGGCTGGCCAGCCCAGGCTGCTCTCCAGGGGAGGGGCACATCAGAGGGATACACCTTGACTTCTCCCTTGTCCTTGCTCCCAGGTGCCTGCCCCAGCCTGGGTACGAGTCATGCCCCCAAGTTGCTGGGCTGTAGGAGGTCACCTTGAGGACTGAGGGAGGAAGCTCAGGGGCCTCCTGGGAGCCGTGCCATTTTGGAGAAGGTTCTGCCCAGGCCCCAAGGCCCCGGGGTCTGTGTTGACTACCACTCTGATCAGGCACCAGAGTATCAGGGACAAGCTGTAGAACCATCCCTGTCAGCTCCTCCGTGGTGCCAGACCCTGGCCAGGGACAGGGCGATAAATAAAACCCACTCCCCGTCCTCTGGAGGAGAAGTTGGATGTGTAGACAGTCGCCGAGGGAGCGCAGTTCCTGAGGCAATTTTCCCAATCCAAGTAGGGTCACCTCAACTGTTAAGCCCTCTGCTTGTTACCTGCCCCCCACCATCTGCTCGAGAGATCTCTCGGCTTCTCGCAGAGGCCCCATCCCCAGGGAGACCCCAGAGGGATGGCCCAGGTGGCTGCAGACGGCACCTTCTCAAGTCCTGGCAACTTTGGGCCACGTCCTCTCTGCGGACACTGCGGTGACACGGTCGACAAGACACCATTGTCCCCTGTGTAAAGATGTGGAATGGTCCCCTCTCTGACCCGTTCCTCCTGTGTGCAGACACGCCTGTGTCCCTCATGGAAGCGGCTCCTTCTCTATCTGGCACCAGGCTGAACAGGGCAGGCCCCCTCTGCCGCCATCCCCCATGAAAAGAAACCATACAAAGCCCGGCAGGAGGGATGGGAGACATCTGGGCCTATGGGAGCAGCACAGAGTGGTCGATCTGTAAACAAGGCCCCCGGGGCTGGGGCTCATGGGGCTGGAGCGCGGGGTGGGTTGCAGGAGGCCACAGGAGAGACCCAGCAGGGCGGCAGACCCCACTCAGATATCACAGGGGCTTCAACATAAGCCCGAGACCCTGGTAACGGGGAGCCACAGCATGTTATTCGGAACAGAGTGTGTGGGGCCTCACACTGGCTTTTCGCCAGCAGGCCAGAGCTTCCCACCGTGGCCCCTCCCACCCCAGCAGCACCCCTTGCTCCAGACTCCAGGCGTTTGCAAAGCTCCCCTTGCTGCCCTGCCCCCAAGCCCAGTGACAGAGACCCAGGAACCGTAAGAATGTGGGTCCCACAGAACTTCGCCTGAGGGAGCTCCAGGAGCCTGGGCAGACAAAGTGGGCACGCATATGCCCCTGGGCCAGGCTGTATGATCTAGAGACCCTGTACCCCAAGAACAGAGTCCTTGGCCCTCTGGCCTCCCACAGCACCCCACAGAAGCTTCTCTCATTGTCCTAATGTCCCTGTTTGGTCTGATTCCTATGGGTTTGCAGTTTGCAGATGACAAGAACCATTGTATCCCAGGGAGCCTAACCCCTGGCATTCAGTAGGTGCTCAAGAAATGCCTATGGGATAGCACAGGAGGCGTCTTCGGGTCTATGTACACCTGTGTGTGGAAGGAGGGTATGGGTGTGCGCCGGTGCGTCCCTGGGTGGGAGGGGCTGTGGGTGCCCGATGCCCAGTGTGGTCCAGCCTGCATCTCACCTCACCCATGGAATTTTCTGGCAGGGCCAGGAGGGGTGGCCGGGTTTCTTTCCCGCTCCATTTGTGTGACAAGTGTTGGCAGTTTATCTAACTGTGATAATGAAGAGGAGGGGGGTGCTAATTCCTTCTCACTTTTTTGAATCCACCAATCCTTCACAGCCTCCGGGCCCTTTGAGGGGGTGATTAAAAGACACTTCAGCGCGCTGGTTATTGCCAATTAACAGACTTCAATATAAACAATTAATAAAGCCACTGTAGGAGGCGAGAGGAAGGGCTTCAATGCCCCAGCCTGGGCACGCTCCACCTGTTCCGGAAACCCCCTCACCCCCACTCCCGGGCCCGGCCACACTCAGAGGGCCTTGCCCCGGGAGCAGGTTTTTAGGGGTAATAAATACCTGAGAACGGGGAGGGAGACGCTGGCAGGTTCTGTCTTGTCTCAGATTTGGAAGTGGGGGAGACCACCAGTTGACCCCACTGATACCAATAGATAATAGTCCCAGGAAGGACAGGGGGTTTGGCCAAATACCCTGGGGACCACTTGTCCAGTGCTCTTTGAAACACACCCTTCTTCCCCTGCCTGCCCCCAGGTCCAGGCTCCACAGGCTTATAGGCCAGGGGTCGGCTGACTTGTTCCAGGGAAGGCGGGATATAAGTATTTGAAGTTCGCAGGCCACATACGGTCTGTCACAACCACCCAGCAAATGGTGCAAAAGCCGCCGTAAACAATACGTAAATGAAGGACCATGGCTGCGTGCCCATAAAGCTTTATTTATGGACAGTGAAATTTTAATTTCATATACTTTTCACACCACAAACTATTATCCTTATTTTGATTCTTGTTCACATATTTAAAGATGTGAAAACCATTCTTAGCTCACAGACCATCCAAAAACAGGTGGTGAGCCAGACTGGGCCCACAGGCCACGGTTTGCCAACCCCTGATCTAGGCTTTAGGAATTTTCCAGACTCCCCAAGCATCCCAAAGGGCATTTTCCTGGGCTATGACCCCTCCAGTGGCAGGGAGTTGGAAGTCTCACGAGACAGCCCTGTTGGGGGAGAGCTGGGAGGGCACCCTGTTTCATGAGAACCAAATGGCCACAAAGCCTGGCCATGGTGAGGGGCAGAGACAAGCTGAGAGGCAGGTTGTGATGCAGAGACGGACAGAGGAACGGGTGTGAGTGTAGAGAGACAGACAAGAACTAATACCACCAGCTCCTCTGCCAACCAGCAGACTCTGGGGCAGGGCATGGGCAATCCAACATGGCGGCCAAGCTTCAGCATCGGGACTCAGGACAACCCCTTGGTCTCACTTGGGTCTCTGGGTACATCTCATGTTCTGGGACTGCAAGGTGTCTTTCTCTTCTTATTATTCATCTCATTCATTCAGTCAACAAGCATGTTCTGAGCATCTACTAAGGGTGGCTTGTTTTCCAGCTTGGGACAAAGTCTCCTAGTTTTGCAGCTGTCTTTGGAAATGACCCTGGAGGAGGGGGAGGTGTGTTGGAGGACGTTCCTGAGCTGCCTGGGAAATGAGAATAAATAGAAGACATCCGTGTCAACAGAGCAGATAAGTAATCTCTTGAGGAAATCCCAGGGTGTTGGCAAAGCAAGTAATTTAGCAAAGCCAACACTATGCAGAGGAAGCAGGAAGGTGTCCTCAAAGACTTTTGTCAAAGGCAATACTGATTGATGGGAGAGGGAGAGCGTTTGTTCTGAAACTCCCGAGGGCTGAGTTGGCAATCTGGCCCCTGGTGGGGGTTCCCCACTTGTCCCTGCCTCCTGCCTCTGCTTCCACAGGACACCTTGAGGGGTAAGGATAGGTGGAGAGACCAGAGCTTGCACAGTGGGACCAAGTGCCCAGAACCTTTGGTCTCCCGCCAGCTCTCTGGGTGGGGTCAGGGAGTAGGGCAGGAGAGTCTCTCCTTTTCTCACTCTGACCTGCAACCCTCATCAGAGCTCCTGCCAACTCTGCCTGAAAAGCGTGCGCCCAAATCCAACTGCTCCTCCCACCCCCACTGCCATGACCCTGGATAGGAGCCTGGAGGAATGCGGTGGGTACTCTCCGTGCAGCCAGAGCGCCCCTGTGACCACACTGGTCGGACCGCCTGCCCCCACAGTCTCACTGCCCTTCCATTCCTATGATGACTCCTGATTTTTAGCTTGGCTCAAAATTCTGCAACCTCATGGCCTCCTCTCTTTACCTACTTGAGCCCCTCCCCCCACCTCACTGGCCTCCTCCCCATCCTCTCTTCCCCCAGATGCCCCCAAGAACCTTCCCTCACTTCAGCAGGGTTTCCTGGGGATCTCTCCCTGACCTCCCCCTTGCTGGTTTTCCCTTTCTTTTCACCCCCTGGCTAGTAGCTGTTTGTTTCCCTTTGTCTCCTGCTCCTAGGAAAGGCTTCTGGTCCAAGGATTAACAATTTATCCCTGGGTATTCAGGGGGTCAGTGAATGGGAATGGGAAGGAAAAAAAATCATGTCTTTATTTTACTCATTTTTAGTTGGAATTTTGCACTTCCTTCATTGTGCCTGGTAGCGACAAGCCATAGTAGTTGTCATAGAACCCTGGGGCTCTGTCACACACCGAAATCACAGATAATTTCAAATCCTATCATAATTGCAGCCCCAGTCTTGAAATATCATTTATGCTCAACCCTACTTCAAAGTGATGGTAGTTTTATTAGACCCACTGCTCAATCTTATTATTTAGTGCATTAATAAAGAAACCATGTATTATGCCATCCCAATTTCTCAATATTTTGATAACGGCATTTTATATAATCAGTTTCCTTTGACTCTTATAACTTTTATTGTGTGGATGTACAGATGTTATTCTGAGGGGTCCTTGGGTTCCTTCGGATGCCAGAGGCTCTATGGCATAGCAGCAGTGAGGGGTCGTTGTTCTAGAATGTAAATTCTGTGCAGAGAGGGCCCAACACAAAGCAAGAACTCAACAAATATGGATGGAAGGCAGGAAGGTGTGGAGGAGGGTGGAGAGAGGGAGGAAGGGAAGGCACGAATATAGCTCAGGGTAAGGTCTGAGTCAAAGTGGCCTGGGTGAGCCTGGTCTCCAGTGTTGAGTTCATCACATAACCTGCTAGAGCCTCACTTTCCTCACCTGGAAGATGGATACAGTCTTACCTGCTTCATATGGTCTCTGTGGAGAGAAAATAGTGTGATTCGTACATGACTAGGCATATGGTGGATGCTCGATAAATTATAACTCATTTTAATCGAGGCTGGGGGCTTCCCTAGTTCTAGGCTTTTGCCCAAAGATCTGGCTCTTCAGCCGGAAAGGCAAAGGCATTCCACAAGCTCTACCTCTGCAGATGTCCAGGAGCATGCTAAGGGGACTGGCCAGGGCTGGGCCATGGGCCATGTCTGCAAATAGGGATACAGGTCCATCGAGGCTAGGCTGGGGGTCGTGCCTGCATGGGCATTCTTGTCTGTGGGAGTGGGGTAGCATTCTAATCATGCCCTGGAAGGGGAAATCTTCCAAGACCCTAACTGGTGAGTCTGGAGGCATTTATGAAGATGGCCAGGCCAGGAAGGCATCTGGTCCAAACCATTAGGACAGCAGGTCCTGAGACTGGGCCAACTGGGCCTCACTGGCCAAGCTCCATCCTCACTGCTCTGTAGTCTGAGTTTCCCCATTTTATGCTACAGCTGTATCCCAGGGACAAGCATCCTTGCCCTTCCCACTCAGGGAGCCCTGGGTTGGCGTCTCTCTGCTCCTTGGGGCACCTCTTGCCCGAGGCCCTGCTTCCCAGCCTTCTGCCCACTATGGCACACACAGAAAATAAGAACCATGGACAGCGTCCACGGTGGCAAACAGAGATCAAGGGAGCTAGAGGCAACTAGGCTTGCCAGAACCCCGAGGGCTGAGAACGCACACCGCAGCAGCCTCCTTGTCCTTAAACAGCCCAGCACATTCCTGCCTCAGGGCTCTGGCTTTGGCCTTGGCCAGGCCCTTCTGCTCTAATCCAAATAGCTACATGATTTGTCACCAGTACTGCTTCTCATCTCGGCCCAGATTCCAACCTTCTGTGCAGCCCGCCAGGAGTCTGAGACAATGGAAAGACCCTGGCTTTCCAGTCTGCTCATCTGTAATTAGGACAATATCATCAGCGTCCTGGAGTTGGCCGGGGGGACAGAGATGGCTCCTGGGTATAGCAGGTACACGGCCACTGGGGCCTGGGATGGCTGATGGTCCTGGCTGCTGGGGAGAGAAATGCCCATTGTTCTGGGGTGGGACCTCCACCCAGCAAGGGGCCTATCCCTCCTGGGCCCCAAGCAGCCCTGGCACGCCTTCCTATTCTGCCTCATAACTTCCCCAGCACCAGCACACTTTCGCCGATCAGCTCCTTCTACTATTCTTGGAGGGAGGTGAGGCAAACATCATTGTGCCCATTTCACTATGGGCACTATGGGGAATTGGAGGAATTGGAGGCTCCAGGGGGTGACGGGACAGAGCCTCCAGACCGAGCTGTCATCCCTTATGATGGACTGCGGTGGGGGTTGGTTCGGAGGCTATGCTGGGACCCTGTAGAGGAGGACTGTGTGAATTCAGGGCTCTGCAGCGATGTCTGATATTCTGCATTTCTTGAGCCCCGACCTGGAGCCAAGCGTTTGACTCTGGAACTTGTTAATCCTCACACGTCTAGGAATAGGCGCAGCTGTCCCCGTGCAGTGCTGGGAGTGAAGGATGGTCTTCGTGCTGTGAACGTCTGTGCTCCTCCCTCAGCGCAGCTGGCAGAGATGGGGAGGCGGGGACCGAGAGGAGGGCGTGAAGAGGAGAGAGAATGCTGTCTTGAAGAAACTTGGAGTTGGGAGAGTCTGGGAGGCTGGGGGGGAGGCGGCCCGGGGAGCTGATTCAGGAGACAGCTCTAGCCAGGAAAAGCAAATCTGCAGCCACTGGGGAGCAACCCAGCAGGTCAAAGGAAGAAGGAAACATTTAGCCCCAGGATGCGCTCAGCAGAGCTGGAGTTGGTGGGGGGGCTCTTAGAGACACTGGGGTGATGCTAGGTAGTGATCCCCACCACTTCACCATCCCTGCTGCGCCAGGCATCTCAGCCCCTCCTGACTCACATCGTCCTTCTCCTGAGCCCAGAGTTAGGAGCCGGGTATCACCAGAGCAGTAGGTCTGTGGGTAGACAGCTGTAAGTTTCTGAGGGTTGGTCTCCCCAGGACGGGGTAGTAGCTGGGCCAGCCCAAGGCAAGAGGGCATCTTGTCACTTTTGGTGGCTGGGTGTGAGTGCATGTACTAAGTGCGTGGTGTCTGTGAATGTCTTCACGCAGGGGTCCCCTCGTGGGTTTGCACGTGTGCATCCTGGGTCGGCACACACGTACTCAGGCACGTGGTCCTGGGCTCCAGAGCCCCGCAGGGAGAGTCCTTGAATAATGGCAGGAGGACCCCTGCTTTCCCGTCACCCCCACTGAGGCTGACTGAAGGGGCCAGGCAGGGAAGGCCTAGGCAGCCCACTCCCAAAGGTGCCACCATCAGCCCGGAGAGGCAGGGAGGGAGGAAGTGGCACTTTATTTAAATGCAAATGACCAAAATACAACTTTCTTTATTAAAATGCAAACTGCACTTCAGTCTCCCACCTCCTAGGGCCAAAGCCATGGAACACAATCAGGAATCAAAGCGGCAGCGCCCCCAATCACCTGGATGGTCAGAGACCCCCCCCTTGCTGGATACAAGAAGAAATGGGGGAGAGAGGAGGGGTCTCAGGGGGGCTTGAGATGCTGAGCCAGAGCTAGACGCTCGTCCTGCCTCTAGGGCTTCTGGGAGAGCAAAACAGCTCCTGATACCAGAAGTGGGGTGCGGGGGTCTGGTTGTTGACCTCATGGTAGACCAGGCTGGAGCTCGCCGTGGGCCCCTCTGCTGGCAGCACACTGTGTGGTTTCCTCGTGAGCGCGGGCTCCCTGGTTGGCCTGGAATCCTCCGTGGGGGGATGGTAAGAATTGCTTGTCTAGTAGCCAACATGGTTCAACGGATTGCCTCTTGGGTGGTCAGAATCTGGCTGCCAGGAAGCTGAATGTCGTGGTCTACCTAAAGCAGCCTCCAGCTCTGAGCTCAGGCCCCAAGGCAGGCTTTACCCCCTCTGCCCCTCCTCCTGCTGGGGACTCAGGAGCAGGCTGCCAGGCACAATCTGTCTAGGCCATGATGGGACTACAATAGGCAAGCCTGCTCCCCAAGCTGAGTGACCTGGCATGGAGCCACATCCTCTGGGAAGAGGGGTGACTTTTTCTTCACAGGCAGACACTCTTGACTTACATCCTTTTCTAACTTAGTCCTCCCACAGAGGGCGCCTTTTCCTAATTTGCACACAGTGGCCATGCTGGTGTGTGGGGGCATGTGTACCCCTGAGACCTCTGGCTTCTCTTCTGCTCTATACCTCCTTCTCAGATCTTACCTCTCCTCCCTGCTTCTTGGTCCCCCACCACCCCCATGTCTCTCCAATCTGTTCCCTGGACCCTCTCCTCACTCCCCATCTTCTGGCCATCATCCACCTCTCCACACTGTCTCTCTATGGCTCCCTTTGGTTTGTTCCCCACTCCGAATCAGCCGGACATGGAGTCCTTACCCGCTAGGGTCTGAGATAGGGGCAGTCAACCCAGAAGGGTGGGCCAGGCCGCCACTGGCTCAGGGCCGTCCTGGCACGTGCAGAGAGCCCAGGGCGTGGGGGAGGGTCCTGGTTCCTTCCATCTGCCAAGCTCCTAATATAGGCAGCAGCCTGGGTGCAGAGCGGGGGAAGCAGGGGAAGCAGAAGGCAACTTGGAGCTGGAGGGTGACAGGGCTGCATTTCCTCCATATAAATAGTCCCGTCTGTCTGTCTCCCTGGGGGCGGGTGGCTTCCTGGGGCACCTCTGATGTCATCAGCTTCCCAGAAGAACTCCTCTGGTGTAGCAGGGGGTGGGGGGTCAGGGGGAGCTGTGATGAGGAGACCGCCACGGCGGGGAGGCCCCCAGTGTGCCTCGGGGCCAATGCCTTGGGCAGTCCTGGCCTCTCTTCTTGGTTGCCAGAGACCCAACACCACAGGCTGCGCGGGTCATGACGTGAGCCCTCTGAGGGCTCTTCCTTGATGTCACCCCCAAATCACTCTGCTGATCTCACCAAGCCCCAGGGACCCTGAGGAGATGCCTGCCTCATTTAGATCTCCACCTTGCTGTGAGCCAGGTTCAAGCATGACAGAGCCAGGTCCAAGAAATGACAGAGATTTTGGTGTGAGACACAGATGGCTCCTGGCTCTCGTCATCCCAGCCTCGCCCTCCTCAGCATGGCCCTGCCTGGGCTGGGCTCTGACAACTCCGGGAGCAGAGTGCCCACATCCACCACAGCCCCACCCGCCCCGAGTTGCCCCAAGTGCCAAGCTGCTGTCTGGTGTTTCTGTGTGTCACTGTGGGCTTCTTCAGACCCTGCTACCTTGCCAGGAAGGTAGAGGAGACAGACCAGGAGTTCCCAGTGGACAGGGACGGCTCCCTCCATCAGAACTTTGGAGGGGAACCAAGGAACTCTGCCACTCCTCAAACCAGTTTCTGTCCTACGAAGGTGGTCCCCTGGCTGGCTGATGGTGCCCCTTGGGATCCTGTCTTGAGAGCCTAATCTGTCCTTTAAAGTCCCTGGGCTGGGGGTGTTTACCCAGACCCTGACTAATAAGAACAGTCTTAGGAGGGCACTGCAGTGGGAGAGAGGCCCTGGGTGGCTGCCAAAGGCCAGCGCCTATCCCCTGCCCCCACTTCCGCCACTGGCCTGAGCCTGGTGTGAGGGGAAGACCAACAGGACTGTGACTGGGAGCCCTGGGGAAATGGGTCCAAATGTCCTCAAAGGAGGAAATGGGGAGGCTTGGGACAATCAGGCAAGAGACTGTGGGCCCCTCTGGGCCCGGTGGGTTTCCAACAGCATGGATCATGCAAGCCAGGGAGCTTGGGCTCTGGGGCCACTCCACTCTGCACTCAGTAGCTCTGTGATGACGAGAAAGACACTAACCCCTTCTGAGCCTCAGCTTCCTCTGAGGGGACTCAGTGCCGCCATGTCCCCTAGGCCCTTTACGCACAGTGCCTGCCAGCTCAGTGTCAAGCCAGGAGTCTCCCCAAGCGCCATGACAGGTCGGTGCTGCCCTCCTATGCGGCAGCCCTGAATTGGAAGCCCCTGGTGGAGTAACCGTGGGCTTGCTCTGCACCCCTCCCAGAGGCCCCTAAAGGGCTTGAGCCCTCACCACCCATGGGACTGCCTTCCCACCTCCCAGCCTGTCCCGGGTTCCCCTCCCAATTAATCTTGAGTGTAATTGGATTTGAACTCTGGTCTCAGAGCCTACCTCTGGGGGAGCCAAACTGAGAGTTTCCCAAGGTTGTGAGCTAGTTCTCCCCAAGACTGAGTGACTCAGAGGCTGGACTTAGGTCAGAGGGAGGGCTCCTCCTTCAGGGCCTCTGAGGGTACAGGACAGGGCACTTTGTCACCAGGCTCTGCAGACCTTCTGCTGCCTTTGGTGCTGTGATAAGAGCTGTCTCCTTTCATGTTCTTGCTCCATGTGTCAACATCCTTTTATCAGCCCTTGTAAAGGAGGCTTTCACCAGCGTGTGGTAACAGCAAAGTCATGCCCAGTTCTTGAGGTGGTAGGGTCAGAAAATTGGAGGATTACAAACATAAATTAGAAATGATATCTTATTTACTCTCATAACAACCCTGGAAGCAAGGCTGCCGCAAACAGTTGGGCAGGTTGTGCACTGCACAAGAGCATCTGGCTAAGAGGGCAGCACATGTTCTTCCTAACAAGCAGCATCCCTGGCACATATCTGTGTCTCACCGTGTGGTGAGGGGAAGGGGAAGAAAGCTTTTTGTCATTTGTCATTTGGAAACTGAGGCACAGAGAACTTAAGTAATTTGCCCAAGATTTCTTAGCATGTAAGAGGTTGGACTAAGCTCTGATTCCAAGAATTCCGGCTTCAGAGCCTCCAATCTTTACTACATGACTTCATGAAGCCTTGGCAGGGCTGAGCCAGTAAGGAGGAACAAAGCTGGGGAAGGCTTTGACTCTTGGGCACCAAGTCAGACCTGAGACCCAGGGTCTCCAAAGAACCGAGGGGAGACAGTCATTGCCCCTCAGCTGACCCGGGATCTGGGGGCCAGGTCTGAGCTACCTGCCACCTGGGAAGAGACCACAGCCGGAGGCAAGGAGCCTGGCATCCTGTGGCTTCGTGATCCTGAGCAAGCCTCACACAGCCTCAATTTTCCCATCTATAAAATGGAGTTTACAGTTCCCGCCCTGCCCGTCTCCCTGGCTAGGATTAAACTAGATATTTGAAGGATTTCAAAGAGAGGGAGGTATCCTCCAGTGCTTAAAATCACACCTAGAATTGCCTAAGTTAAAGCTTAAAACATATTTGCCATCTGCTTAATAAAACCATTATTTCCCAGGTCTGTCGGTGGCGACACCCTCCCCACCCCCGCCTTTTACTGCCTGAGAGCCTGTCCCTCTCCGTGCCTGCTGGCTTCCTTCTACTGGAACAGCAGAGAGCCCGAATGCCAGGGCGCTCCCAGCTAATGACTCAGCCTCCATAACGAGTCCAAACATCTGGCTGACAAAGGGCACGGCTTGCTTCCGAAGTGACGCCTTCTGCACAAATATGTTCTTAATATTCAATTAGTAATTATCCACCGTGAACAACAATTACGCCACTGACTCTCAATGAAGTGCCTGGTTGATTAATTAGCGCCGTCTTTAACACGCCAGCAGTATTTTTCTGTGAGTGCACTGGTTAATAGGCATGGCGACGCCAGGACGAGCGAGCCGGGGGCTGGCGGGGGCGCCCTGGGTTCCCCGGGCTCCAGATGTGAGTCTGGAGCTGAGCATGCGTCAAGCAAGTCATCTTCTGGAGTTAAAACACACATGCACCCTGGGATTTGTAGCAAGCCACTTAACCCCTGCCCGTCCCAGCCTCTTTCCCCCTCAGCAGCAGGTGGATGGGAAGATCGCCAAGGCTCCCTGGAGTCCTGACGGCATGGGCTCCGTTTCTGATACTCACATCTGTATTGACCACTCCCATCTCCCCACGCAAGGACCATCTTGCTCCACTCAGCCCCATCTGGGTCAAGGGGGGGCTGCTGACCATACCCCAAGCACCTCCTTCCCCTCCACCAGCCCCCTTCCCTTGCTCCCTACATGCATGTTCCCCAGTGCTAAGTCCCCCTTCTGCTTCTGCTTCTGCCCTCTGCCTTCTCCCGGCCTCCGGGTCCAGCCCCTCAGTGAGCAGCCTCCAGGTTCCCATGGCCCCCTTCTGCCCCCACCTTCCTAAGAGCCTACTGAAGGCACAGAGCATGGGGACCAAGCTGCCTGGATTCATCCTGGCACTCCAGTCACTAGCTGTGTAACCACGGGCAAGTCACCTGAGGCCCAGTGCCTCAGTTTCCCCACTTTCAGAATGCAGATAATCATGTGGTCGTTAGTCAGTGTAGGCTAAACTGTCGTAATTGACCCAAAATGCAATGGCTCAATTGTCACAGATGCCCATTTCCCACTCACAGTTTAGCTTGGGAAAGGCAGCCCACGCCAGCAGATGGGTCAGGCTCTTTCCCTCCTGTGGCTGCCCGCAGCCCAGGGACCCTGTCGTTGTCCCCCCCGCCCCTGGTTTCAGCAGGGTCTCCTCTGTGTCCCACTGGTGGAGGGGAAGGAGCAGGGAGACAGCATGGTGGCACACCTCTCTTCTACTCAGATGCCCTTGCTGAGAAAGGGTTACACGGGGCTGGGGCTCACTGGGCTGCAAGGCAGGCCAGGAAATGGGTCAAGATATGTGCCCAGGGAGGAGAGAGGGGACAATGATGGATGGAGAGCGGCTTCTGCCACATGCCCTCAGAGAGCTGCTAAGGAACATCAAATGAGTTAATAAATATAAAACCCTTAGCACCTGGCACATGGTAAGTATCCTACAAGCAATTGCTATAATGTCTCCGTGTTCCCACACTAGGTTCCATGGATCGCAAGATGAAGGACACACGCCCTATGGGTGAGGACCCGAAGAGGAGGGGGGCAGAGGAGGGACACATAATTCAGAAGGTGCCACACCTTCTAAATTCAAGGCGCCTTGGGTGGGTGGAAGTGAGGGCCTGTGAGGGGACATGGGGCTGAGTCTTAAGGAATGGTGGCAGGTCACATCCTGAGGACAGACACTGATCGAGGCTAAAGAGACGAACTTTCTCCCAGGAGCATTGGGGTTTGGGGGAAGTAAGTACAGCGAAGTGACATTATCTGACCTACATTTCAGAATGATCCTTGGGTGCAAAAAAGAGGGAGGACCTAAACAGAGCAAGGGAATGGCCCTCAGCACCCCTTCCCACTCCCATCTGCACGCCCGCCTGCAGGGCTTGGCAAGCTAGACACATTCCCAGACTCCCTTGCAGCTAAGTTCTAAAATCTGAATTTTCTGAATTAAGTTATGCCTAAAAAATCTGAATGGGGGTGCCTGTATGGCTCAATTGATTAATTAATCAATTAATTAATTGAATAATAATGCCTTCAGCTCAGGTCATGATCCCAGGATCCTGGAATTGAGTCCCATATTGAGCAGAGACCCTGCTTCTCCCTCTCCCTCTGCCCCTGTCTCCCACTTGGGATCTCTCTCTCTCTCAAATAAATAAATAAAATATATGTTTTTAAAAATCTGAAGTAGGTTCTGCCAGGTGGAAGCAGTTGCCCATGAGCTGGAAGGCACAGGGAGGTGGGGCCATCTTTCTCTTGCCTCGTCTGTTTGCTGCTGGCAAGGAAGAAAAGACATAGGGTGACTCTGCAGTGTCCAGTGTCCAGCCTCTAGTGCCCTACAAAGACCGCTGCAGGAGACAGGGGCATGCTCCTCCCGGCTTCCCAACCCCAGCTCTCAGCTCCAGGATGCGAGATGTGTTCTTAAATGAACAGATCTAATGTTGGCCTTGAGGTTCCCGATCTTCATGATCAGACAGAGGCACCCCTCTCTGGGGGGCCAGTTTTGCAGTGCAGGGCAGCCATCATTCCTGTCTGGTCTTCCAGGGACTACATCAGCACCCGATAGCCTGAGATAGGGAGCTTCAGGAGTGCTCTAGCTAAGAGATGGCTAAAAGCAGAGCACCTGGGTGGCTCAGTCGGTTAAACATCTGCCTTAGGCTTGGGTCATGAACCCAGGGTCCTAGGATCGAGTCCCCTATCGGGCTCCTTGCTCAGTGGGAAGCTTCCTTCTCCCTCTGCTTGTACTCTTTCTCTCTCTCTCTGACAAATAAATAAATCTTAAAAAGAGAAAGAGAGAGATGGCTAAAAGCTTGAACCAGGGCTGTGGCCGCAGGCTGCGCATTTGGAAGACAATTCTGAAGACTCCACTTGGCTCATTGATTTGCTGGAGGTAGATGGGGGATTAAAACTGACTCCAAACCTCCTCGTTTGCCTGGCTGGGAGAAGATGAAGCAAGCCACTGGTCAAGATAGGGAAGAAGGAGGGAAGAGTAAGAATGAGAAGGAAGGTGAGAATTCTGAGTTGGCC
The DNA here is from genome assembly GCF_002288905.1 of Enhydra lutris kenyoni. NCBI lineage: Eukaryota > Metazoa > Chordata > Mammalia > Carnivora > Mustelidae > Enhydra > Enhydra lutris. The sequence goes on from NW_019154112.1 coordinate 4,521,046, forward strand.
CATTGGTTTGAGGCCTTGGAGGGTGTCGGGTGAAGGTGTCACCACTAGGCAGGTGCACACTAGAGTCTGGAGGGGAAAGACTGGGAGATGCTGGCCCAGAGGTGGGGATTCTGGCCCCGGGGTGATGGGGAGAGGGGTGATGGGTGGGAGGATGTAGACGGAGAGAAGGGGGTCCTAGGGTGAATTCTGAAGAACCCTGATATTTGAGGGGTGAACAGTGGAAAAGCAACCCAAGGAGAGATCTGAGAAGGGGTGGGGGATGGGCCAAAGGTGTCAGCTCCTAGTGTTGGCAGCAGTGTCACAGAAAGCCACCAGCAGGGTCAGACCAGGTCAGGTGGTGTTAGACGCCTTTAGGAGTCACACGCCCTGGGACAACCCCATCCTATCAAGAGGCTCCTTGCAGCCAGCAGCATGGAAGCCAGCAGCCAGGGCACCTGGGTGGTTTAGTTGGTTAAGCGGCTGCCTTCAGCTCAGGCCATGGTCACAGGGTCCTGGGATGGAGTCCCACGTCAGGCTCCCTGCTCAGTGGGGAGTCTGCTTCTCCCTCTGCCTCTGCCTGTTACTCTCCCTGCTTGTGTTCTCTCCCTCTCTTTCTCTCCCTCAAATAAATAAATAAAACCTTAAAAAAAAAAAAAAAAAGAAGCCAGCAGCCTCTTGCATATACAAGGCTGAAATGAAATTTTATTATCTCTGTTTCCTGAAGGGTTTACTCATAAATTTAGCTCCTCGGTGGGCTTCCTGAGAAAATTGTCAGTATAAGACGGGCTCAGAAGCCACACTGTGAGGGACTGAGGAGCAGGTGGGAGTCCCGTAGACAGGAGAAGAAGCTACTCTTTCTACACGTGTGCAGGGGACTGGGAAGGTGAGAGAGTGGGAACAGCAGGCAAGGCTGAAGGGGGAGACACCACTTTCTCTTGGTGGGGAGGGGGGAGAGAGCAATACCAGAGATCAGGAGGAGGGGGAACCTGAGGAGGTGCTCCCTCCTCTCCACTCCTACTGTCCCCACTATCACTCAGATTGGGAAGCCCACACTGACCAGTCTCCCTCTCCAACGCGCCCTCCAGGCAGAGGGAGTGAGCTCAAACTCACCACACCTCACCCCCCGCCCCACTGCGAATCACTCATTGGCTCCTGCCCAAAACTAAGTCCTGGATTCCTGGTGCTCCCAGACAGAGCCCGCCCCAATCTCCCCACCACCTGGCTTCCCGCCCATTTGCCTTGCTCCTTCCTAACTGAAAAACGTGCTGCGGCAGCCAAACCCACCGGGGCTTAATTGCCTCCGGACAAGCCATTGTCCCTCATGTGTGTGCGAAAGCCATTTCTGACTCTTTTTTTGTTGTTGTTTTGTTTTTTAAAGCCATTTCTGACTCTTTTTTTGTTGTTTTGTTTTTTAAGATTTTATTTATTTGAGAGACAGATCAAGAGCGGGTCTGGGTTGCGGGGGTAGGGGGTTGATGAAGAAGCAGACTCCCCGCTGAGCAGAGAGCCCCTCGCGGGACTCAATCCCAGGGCTCTGGGATCATGACCTAAGCCGAAGGCTGCTGCTTACCAGACTGAGCCACCCAGGCGCCTACCATTTTCGACTCTTGAACACTTATCTGAGTTCCCCTGAAGGTCTCAGAAAGTGGGGAAGAGAAAGATTTGACCCTTTGAGAAGCTGAGAGGTCACACCCACCGAACAGCTACGCCCTGTCTTCCGCGGTGGGGACTCAAGGAAGGAATGCTCCTCCCCCAAGGCCAAAGCCAATCACAGCTAGGGTATTGCCCCCTTTTGCCAGTGATTGGTTTAAAGGTGGGCATGTAACCCAGTTTGAGCCAATAAGTCATTAAAGAGAAGTTTGCCGAGGGATTCTGGGAACGTTTTTCTCCCTGCTGAAAAGAAAGCTCTGTGCTAGAAGGGGATCCTTTCTTTCCTGCTTTTGGATGCTGAGATGTGAGTATGTGATGTGGCAGCCACTTTGTGACTATGAGGGGAAACATGGTGGACACGCTGAGAATAGCCGAATGGAATAATGAGCAAGAATGAGGTCTAAGATAATGGGCTGAGCCACTACCCTCTGTCTGCTCAACCTCCTGATGTCTTGTTAAGCAATCAACTTCGGCCTTCCCTATCTGTCAAATTTAGAAGAAGGAGAGGAACCTGCAGGGAGAAGAAGGAGAAGACCTATCTGATAATGTTGCTGTGCAGATCAAAGTGAGTAATTTGTAAAGCCTTTAGATATATGCCTGTGCATACACCTGGAAATACTGGTGTTCAATAAATAAAAAATAATGAAAACTAAGCCCCTTTGAATGGACTTTTCTGGCACTTGGATGGTGAAGAATGAGCTCCTTAAGCAGAAGGCTGGGGCTAGAAAGCTGACACGGGAGGAGCCTATATGGGGGTAAGGGGTAAATGAGCAGACTTGGGAGGATCTGGAGCCTCTGGGAGGATAGTGTGGCACACTGGCCTCTGACATATGGTGGTGGTGGGGGGCGGCATCTGCATTGTCTGGTGGTGGGGGACAACCACCACTCGCCTCCAGCAGCGCCCCCCACCCCACAGTCTTGGCTCAAAGGGCCAAAGCTGTGCCCTTTACAGAAGGGTTAGAGCATGAACGGGGAGAAGAGCAAAATGTCTTGTCAGAAAGGAGCAGCAGAAGGCAAGGCTCTGTGCCCCTCAACTTCCCTTGAAGACCTTCTAAGAGCCGGTTTCCTAACCCGACAGGCCTTCCCCTATCTCAGCTCTGAAGACCCCTACCTTTCCCCCGGTACAAACTGCAGTGCTGGTGGCCGAGGGTCCTGTGAGCACCTCAGGGTCTTCTTGACAGCTGTCTGAAGGCCACGGAGCCTTCCTGACTCTCCTAACTTGGAGCCTTCTGCCAGATTCTGTGAGCCAAAACCGACCCCTTCCTGGGTGGGCTTCGCAGCCTGTGACCTGAGCAGTCCCACTGACCCCACACTTGGCCTGATGTCCTGCTGTTGCTGCCTTGGAATTATTCCTGATTTTCCAACAAGGGCGCCCATCGGACCCTACAAATTATGTAGCCAGTCCGGCTCTCCATCCCAGCTGCCTGCACTGGGATTTCTGTTCTTGTGACCACAGCCCTGAGCACACGGACGTCCCTCCCGAGTCCCAGCATGGGCCGCCCTCAGACACGGATGCCTGGTAGCCTCCCCTCCCCGGCCCTGGCAGTCTCCCAGGTGCCTCTCCCCAAAGCACCCTCCTGGGTTCAGATTCCTGTCTTGGTCTGGAAGACTGACTGTCATTTTCCCTAACCGGTCTCCTAGCTTCCAGTCTTCTCCCTCCTCTGGGAAGCAGCCACCAAAATCTTTCTAAATTCCAAAGCTGATCATGTCCCTTACCTGCTTATAACATCTTAGGGGCTCTCAGCAGCTTAAGCTATAAATTCCAAACCATTTGGTCCAGGGCATGATGCACTTCCTGATCCAGCCCCTGCCTATGTATCTAGAAATCACCCCAACCCATGCCCTCCCTGCGCCCTGCCAGCCTCCCTGCACCCTGCACCCCCCATGCAGCATTGCTTCCCATTCCCAGAAAGGGCATGTCTCTGCACGCACCATTTCTGCTGACGAGCACTCGCACTCCTGCTTCATCCAGCTAACACCTGCCGCCTTCAGAACTCAAGAGCCACCTCCTCCAGAAAGCCTCCCCACAGCTCTGAGTGCCTCTCAGAGTGGTGGACCGTCCTGATCATCCACTTGTCTTTGTCTTTCTCCCGGTGTCCTCGCCAGACGGCACAAAGCCTCCCCGTGCGGCAGGGACGTGCTGACCCCTCAGGCGCCAAAGCCATTTCTCCTCTCTGGGCCTCTTTCTTCCAATTCATTGCGGACACCTGCTGCACAGCCGGGATCCAAGCAGCCCCAGACCCTGGCCTCAGGGAGCAAGATGAGCAGAAGGGGTGACAAGCATAAACATTGTGCCGCTGCGTGAACACCTGTGACAATGTCCGCTGGTGATGCCTGCTGAGCAGACCACAGCAGGTCAGAGAGGGAGGGTGGTACTGTCGTCCATCAGGTCCTCGGGAGGGCCTCTCTGGCAAGGGGACACTCCTGAAGGAAGTGAGGAGGGAGCCCTGCTGGTGTAAGGAGTGCGGTGGTGGGGGTGTGGGTGTGGGTTCCAAAAAGAAGGGACAAGGAGAGCAAAGGCAGGAATGTTGGTGAGACCCAGAGACGGTTTAGGAGCCAGTGTGGCCAGATCAGGGTGAGTGAGGGGGAGGATGGAAGATGGATGAAGTCACGGAGGAATGTAGGGGCCAATACAGGCTGTAGTGGAAGCCCCGCTCTGTCCCACTTGGCCTTGAAACCCACGCACATGGGTCTATACCCACTCTGACTTCTCTCATTCCTTCAATGAACTCTGTCCTACCTTAGCTTTTCCTTTTCTTTCTCTCGCTCCTTCTACTCCCTCATTTTTATTTCCTGGGATCGTCTCACAGACAAACCTGTCTCTGAGTTCAATTTGAGTTTAACTCGTACCAAGTCTTGTCTCAGGCTCTGCTTCCAGGGAATCCAAATGAAGCCAGTTTTTGTGGTTACATAATGGAGACGGGGGTCCTTCCTCCCGGCCAAGGTCACGCTTGCCACCACCCACCTGTGCAGTATAATTTCTCTCCTTTTCTGGAGAATCTCCACAATCCTGCCACGAGTTGCTCCTCCACGATCACTTACTCTCTCTTTCTCCCATCATTTACCTTTAAACAGACTCAAGTCTCTCCCATCAGAATGGAAAAATGAACTATTCTTCAACCCCACTTTTCTCTGACTTCTAGGGCTCAGCTTGCTCTGCCTCCCAGGTGGTCTGAGACCACTACCCACTCCCTACACCTTGAGACACATTCCCTGCTGGTTCCCCTCTTCCTTCTTGGGATGCGTCTTCTCAGCCTCTTCTGCTGGGTCCTCCTCCTTGACGGGGCCACTTGTGTGGCCCAGGCAAGGCCCTGGTCCTCTGTTGCCCACACAGTGTGCTCTCTGCTTGGGGGACCCCACAGACACCTGCGTCTGTGTGTGTCCAGCCCAGGCACACCCTAAGAGCCAAGCACACGCTTCTCACTTCCACTTGCATGTCTCAAAGCACACTAATCTGTACATCCCAACTTCCCATCGCAGCTCAACCCACTCCTTCTCTTGGTTTCCCCATCTCAGCAGGAGTGCCAGTCTCTATCCAAAGAGGCACAAGTCACACGCTGCCATGGGGACATCCTGACTCCTCTTCCCCCCCCCCCCCGCCCCATGTCCTGTATATCACCAAGTCCTCCTTTACCTCCTAAATCTTTATGGATCAGTCTACTTACACCCATCTCTGGTGCACCCACCACCCCTCATCCTGGGCACTTTCCCTCGAAATAACATCCTAACTAGTGTTACCAGATAAAATTCAGGATGCCCAATAATAGTTGGATTTTAGATTCTAAAAATTCTTTTAAAAGTATAAGTATATCCCAATATCACATGGGACATACCTACATGGAACAATGTTCATTGCTTATTTGAAATTCAGTTGTATTTTTTCATGTTCTTTTCTTGTTAAAATTCTATGAAATTCTCATAGTATTTCAAGGATCATCTTGTATTTTTATTTGCTAAATCTGGTGATCCTGACCCTTACTGACCTCCCTGCAACCCCACACTGTAGCAGGGTGACATTGTTCAAACAAAATTTGCTGAGTAGTCAGAAAAGTTAAGTATATGTATTGTAATCGCTAGATCCACCACTTTAAAAAAAAACTATATGTAATGTACAACATAGTGACTATAGTTAATCATACTGGATTGTATATTTGAAGGTTTACTAAGGGAGTACATTTAAAAAATTCTCACCACAAGAAAAAAAAATCATTAGTATGTATGGTGATGGATATTAACTAGATTTACCATGGTGATCACTTCCACTTCCCAACATACACAAATATTGAATCAATATGTTGTACACCTGAAATTAATGTTACATCTCAATTATATTTCCATTTTTTAATATCATAATTAAAATTAAAATTTTCTTTTTCCGAAAAAAATGTAAATACAGAAAATTCTGTTTAAAAAAAAGAAAATTCTGTTGATGGAAATAAATTAGTTAGTATTATCTTGAGTGTCCCCCGTGTGCCAGAAATGCCTGGAAAATGAGATCTTCCATTTAACTAAAAATTCTGATTAGTCAAGTTATCACAGATAATATCCATCAAACTTGGCATCACTATTTGCAAGGATATAACAACATAAGCAGCAATAATCTTTAATTCAGCACTTTGAGACCATGATGTTTCAGAGTCACCACCATAAAATGCCTTAGGAGCACAGAAACATTAGCCTAGAATCTGGAAAGCACATTGGACTGAGTGCCAGGGAGACAGGTCCTGGTCTCATTCTTACCTTACTATTGGATTTAGGCAAATCATTTTACTTCTCTCCGTTGCAGTTTCCTTCTCTGTGAAATGAGGGGCTACACTAAATGATCTCTAAAAGCTCTTCTGGCTCTGATTCAATCACCTTATAGGGTGATAGACTGAAGAAGTGCTGCCTCATGGTGTTTCTGTTGAGAATATGCTGAATATACTAGTTTCTACTATATTTCTATAAAAATGAAAAAATCCATAACTTCCTATCTTTGAGGAGAAAAGAGTTATCTTCATTGGACCAGAGAAAATACAGTCAATTTATTATGATTCTGGACGAAAGGAAACGGATTAAGAAATTTCTGTAGGGTCCCCAGAAATCCAAGGACAGAGCAGACATTAGATCTCATTAATTCCAAGGGCAAAAGTCCCTGAAGAAAATTTTCAGGACCTACTGAAGCCAACATCTATGAAATGGGATACCGAAGTCTGAAGAAAGTTTGCACAGCTTTTAAGCACCTTCCTCCTAGTTCAGGGAAATCCAGATGGATCCAGGTCCTTGAAGGCATGTACATAGTAAAATAATAAAATGTGTTTCCACCACATGTGTTTTCAAGTGGTAGCTTATGTTTCTTTCTTTCTTTTTTTTTTTTTTTAAGATTTTTATTTATTCATTTGACAGAGATCACAAGTAGGCAGAGAGGCAGGCAGAGAGAGGAGGAAGCAGGCTCCCTGCTTCACAGAAAGAGAGCCCAATGCGGGGCTCAATCCCAGGACCCTGGGATCATGACCTGAGCCGAAGGCAGAGGCTTTAACCCACTGAGCCAACCAGGCACCCCAGAAGTTTATGTTTCTTTAAGAATTCTTAGAAATTAGACTCTTGACATATTCTTTACTAAACTTAGTTTGTATTGTCTCAAGGAGCTTTGTGAAAACTTGGGAAAATAATTTAGAATCTATTCAACCTTCCTAAGGTAAAAGAAAAAAAAGTATACAAGGAAATAACAATTTAAAAATACACACACACACACACACACACACACACACACATAATAAACAAAAAATAAAACAAACAAAAAAACCCTCAATAAATAAATTAAAATAGAATACAGAAAAATAGTTCAACAGAAAGCAGACAGGGGGAAACAGAGGAACTAATAACATAGGGAACAAATGGAAATCGAATTATAAAGTGGAAGTTCTAGGGGTACCAGGGTGGCACAGTTAATTGAGCAGCCTACTCCTGGTTTCAGCTCAGGTCGTGATCTCAGGGTCTTTGGATCATGCCCCTCATTGGCTTCACATTCAGTGAGTAGTCTGCTTAAGACTTTCTCTCCTTCTCCCTCTGCCCCTCCTCATCGTGCTCTCTCTCTCTAAAATGAATAAATAAATAAATAAATAAATAAATCTTTTTTTTAAAAAGGAAGTTCTAATCTAAGCATATCAATAATTACATTAAATGCAAATGACCTAAATTTCCAGTTAAAAATCAGAGATTTTCAAAATGAATAAAAAACTAGTAAGACTCAACAATATGTTGTCTATAAAAAAAATTTATAGTAGACAGTTAATAGTAAAAGGGTGGGAAAAGATGTACCTTGTAAACAGTAATCAAAAGAAAGCTACAGTGGCTATTTTAATAACAGGCAAAGTGAATTTCAGAGTAGGGAAATTTAACAGGAATAAAGAGGGATACTGATAAAATGGTCAACTCACAAAGAAGACTTAACACTCCTAAATGTATACATACCTAAGAACAAAGCTTCAAAACACATGAAGCAAAAACCAACAGAACTGAACAAAAAATAGAGAAAACCTACAATTATGGGTGGAGATTTCAACAATTCTCTCAGCATTTGATCAAAAAAGTATACAGATCAATAAGGATATAGAACTGGACAACACCATTAACAAACTGGATCTAAGTAACATTTTTAGGACCCACCGATCAACAACCAAGTACACATTCTTTTCAAGTGCACATAGAACATTCACCAGTATAGACCATATCCTGGGTCATAAAACAAATGTCAACAAATTTTAAAGTTGAAGTCATACAAAGTATCTTCTCCAACCATAATGAAATTAAAGTCAGGAACAAAAAGTTACCTGGTAAATTTTCAAACACCGGAAATAAAACCACACACTTATAAATAATCTACAAGTCAAAGAAAAAGGTCTCAAGAACATTGGAACTGAACAAAAATAAAATTATAAGTCAAAATTTGTGACATGTAGCTAAAGTAGAACTTAGAGGGAAATTTATAGCTTAAAATGGTTACATTAGAAGAAAGGTCAAACAACCTTGGAACCCAAGTTCAATCTTGAGAAACTATAAGACTGGAAACTTTAAGACTGGAGCTTATGGGGCTAGAGGAGGGGGAGGGCAAAACAAATCCAAAGCAAGCAGAAGGAAGGAATTAAGGGCAGAAACAATGAAACTGAAAACAGAAAAAGCAATAGAAAAAAAAAATCAATAAAACAAAAAGTTGATTATTTGAAAAGATCAATAGAATTGATCAACCACTAGCCAAATTGTCAAAGAACAAAGGAGAGGACACATTTATCAATGTTAGTAATGAAAGACATATGTCACTACAGACTCTGACATTAGAAGGATATTGACAGAATACTATTACCAGCTCTACAACATTACATTCAAACAGAGTAGATGAAATGACTGAGTCCTTGAAAGATAGAACCACCAAAACTCACTCAAAAAGAAACAGATCAGAAGAAGGGGGGGGGGAGGGAGAAGAGGAGAAAGAGAAGAAAAAGAAGAAAAAGGAGGAGGATGGGGAGGAAAAGAGGAAGAAGAAGAAGAGGAGGAAGAGGGAGAAGAGGAAGAGGAAGAAGAAAAAGAAGGAGAAGTGGAGGAGGAAGGGAGGAGGGGGAGAAGAAAGGAGAAGAAAACAGGACAGGTTATCCAAAGAGTATCCATTTTAAAAAATTGAATTTGTAAATTCAATTCAATGATTACAAAAAAAGAACTCTCCCAGCCCAGATAGCTTCGCTGGCAAATTTAACTAAACATTTAAAGAAGAAATAATGCCTATCTCTTCCAGAATATAGAAAAGGGAACACTTCCCAACCTATTTCATGAGGCCAGCATTACCTTGATATGAAAGCCAGATATAGATAGTAAAGGAAAATATCCTTTACTGTCCCTTATGAACACAGATTTTTAAAAATCCTCAGCAAAATCTTTGCAAATAGAATCAGCAATAAATAGAGTGAATAATATACCATGACTAAATGAGGTTTATCCCAAGAATGCAAGGCTGGTTCGGTATTTGAAAATCAATCAATATAATCCATCATATTAACAGATGAAAGAAGAAAAATTACATGATCCTATTAATTGAAGCAGAAAAAAATCATTTGACAAACTTCAACATCAATCCATAGTAAAAAGCTCTCAGCAAATTAGGAATAGAAAAGAATTTTCTTAATCTGGTAAGGGACATGTACAAAAAATTCACAATTAATATCATACCTAATAATGAAGAACAAAATGCTTTTTTTCCAAAACCAAGAGCAAGGCAATGGTGTCTACTCCCATCACTCTTATTCAACATCAACACAGGAAGTCCTAGTCCATGCAATGAAGAAGAAAGAGACAGAGGTATACAGATTGGAAAGGAGGAAATAAAATGGTCCCCATTTGCAGACAGTAGTTTGCTCAATGAATTGTGCCACCAGGTGCCCCTAGGACTTCCATCTTATAATGTCTTTATAGAAAATATGGAATCGACCCAAAAAGTTCCTAGAACTAACAAATGAGTTGAGCTAGGTTGCAGAATATAAGGTCAATACACAAAAATCAACTATATTTCCATATACTAGCAATGAACACTTGAAAATCAAAATTTTAGAAAACAATATCATTTACAATATTTCCCTAAAACAAAATTCTCAGGTATAAATATAACAAGACATGTGTGACATCTGGACACTGAAAACTACAAATGCTGTCAGAAGAAAACAAAGAAAACCCAAATAAATGGCATGACATACCATGTTCATGAACTGGATGACTGTAGTTTAATGTCAATTCTCTTCTAGCACAACCCTAGTAAGATTTTCTGGTAGACATAAGCAAGCTGATTGCAAAATTTTTATGGAAAGATGATGAAACTAGAATAGCCAAAACAATTTTGGAAAAAAAAAAAAGTTGGATGAATCACACCACCCAATTTTAAGACTTAATAAAGCTGTAATAATAAAGGCAAGATGGGATTAGCAAGGGATAAACAACTAGGGAAATGTAACAGAATGGAGAGCTCAGAAATAGACCCATAAATATGGCCAATTGATTCTTTTTTTTAAAAAAGATCTTATTTATTTGACAGAGAGAGAGAGAGAGATCAGAAGTAGGAGAGCAGCAGGCACAGAGAGAGGGGGAAGCAGGCTCCCTGATGAGCAGAGAGTCCGATGCGGGGCTCAATCCCAGGACTCTGAGATCATGATCTGAGCTAAAGACAGATGCTTAACCCCCTGAGCCACCCAGGCGCCCATGACCAATTGATTCTGACTCAAGTACAAAGGCAATTCAATGGAGAAAGAGTAGCTTTTTCAACGAATAGTGTTGTATAGATATATATCTCCACTCGTTCCCCTTGGAATATATATACACACATATATATATACACATATATATATATCTCAACCTAAACCTCACAATTTATATAAAAATTAACTCCAAGTGAATCATAAATCTAAATGTTTAGTGTAAAACTATGAGACTTTTAGAAGGAAACACAGGAGAAAATCTTCACAACCTAAAATTAGGCAGAGTTCTTAGATATGACATCAAGAGCACAATCCATAAAGAAAACAATGGATAAAGTGGACTTATCAAAATTAAAAATTTTTGTTCTGTTAAATATGCTATTAAGAGAGCAAAAAAGCAACCTACAGAGTGGGAAGGAAATGTTTACAAATCACTTGCATCTAGAATATATTAAAAACTTTCAAAATTCAACAGTAAACAAACAAACAAAAAAAAAACCCACAAGTTTTAAAATGAGCAAAAGACTTTAACAGTTCATCAAAGAGGTTACATGAATGGCAAATACGCCCATGAAAAGATGCTCAACAGCATTAGTCATTGGAGAAAAACAAACTAAAATCACAGTGAGATATCACTGCACACCGGAAGAACAACTAGAATTAAAAATATTTGATGCAGGTGAGGATCTGGAGCAACTGGAATTCTTCTGTGTTGCTGGTGGAAATGCAAATTACAGAGCCACTCTGGGAAACAGGTTAGCAGCTCCTCATAAAGTTAAATATACACGTATCATAGGACCCAGGAGTCCCACTCCTGGGTATTTAGAGAAATGAAAACTCATAGGCAGGGGTGCCTGCCTGGGTGGCTCAGTCGTTAAGTGTCTGCCTTGGGCTCAGGTCATGATCCCAGGATCCCTGCTCGGGCTGGAAGCCTGCTTCTCCCTCCCCCACTCCCCCTGCTCATGTTTCCTCTCTTTCTCCCTCTCCCTCTCTCTCTCTCTCTCTCTCTCTGTCTGTGTCAAATAAATAAATAAAATCTTAAAAAAAAAAAACAACTCAGGTATGCGCACGTGCGCGCGCACACACACATACACACTGTAAATGAATGTTTATAGCAGCTATATTCCTAGTCATCGAAAACTGGAAACAAATACCCATCAATAAGCAAAGAGCTAAACACTCTGTGATGCATCCAGTCAATGAAATACTACTCGGTACCAAAAAGGGACTGAGATCAATCCCAAAGGCATGAGTAAGAGTCCATCCCCATAACATTCTGGAAAAGGCTAAACTGTAACAATGGAGAAGAGATGAGCGGTTTCCAGGGTTTAGGGGTAGAGGCTAGCATGATTGCAGAGGGGAGTTCTGGGGGCTGATGGAATTGCTCAGTGTACTGAGTCTGGTGGTGATCCCAGGAATCTATACATGTGTTAGAAACTCATAGAACCACATACAACCCCCCACAAAAAATCCAGCTTACTGTACATTAATTAAATTTTTTTTTCTTAATTTGACATTATTCTTTTTTTTAAGCTTGATTTTTCTTTTTTTTTTTTTAAGATTTAATTTATTAATTTGACAGACACACAGTGAGAGAGAGAACACAAGCAGAGGGAGAATGGGGGATCCCAGAACCCTGGGATCATGACCTGAGCTGAAAGCAGAGGCTTAAAGACTGAGCCACCCAGACTCCCCTGACCAGCTATTTTGCTGCCTTCCCAGTGGGCTCCAACAAAAGCCAGACTCCTCCCCAGGAAGGGTCTCCAGCCCTCATCTCCTCCAGGCCAGCCTCATTTCCCACCAGCAGCCTTGCCTTCTACACAGGAGCCTTTCTTTTCTCAGTTCTTTGAGAAGTGCAGGCTCTCTCCCCCCTCAGGGCCTTTGCCTAAGCCTGGCGTCCTTCCCTGAGGTTTCCTTCCCTGAATCTGCAGCCAAGGGTGAGTTGCCGGAAGGGAGTGGGTGAGGAGGCGCCCTTGAACCTCCCTCCCCGCATGCCCCCTGGCTACCCTGTCACCACTCCCCTGCTCCATCTGCCCTTGAACCTGTGCTGGTCCCCAAGGACCACGAGTTAAAGATGCAGATTGTAAGGTAAACCTCAGAACATACCGCTCACCAGCAGTCTTCATATTTGGGTACCTCAGAGACATGGGGAGCGGGGAAGGTGGCTGCTGAATGCAGATACAGGTTGGGTCCACCCACCCACCCCAGGGGGCTAGTAGGGGAGGTGGGGCCCCAGAAGCCAGCACGGTCCTGCACCCCGAGCCTGGCCTTCCGCTGCTGCTGCTGCTTCCGCTGCTGCTGCTGCTGCTGCTGCTGCTACTGCTACATGGGAAACTGGGAAGCCCGAGGTAGAGCCCTCTTTACAGGCAATCCGTAAGCTCTTCATTGTATTCCTTTAAAAGGAAAATGGAAAACAAGGCTGATTCCTCTCTGCCTGTGTGGGAGCTCAGGAGAGCACTGAGCAGGCTGGAGGGCACCTGGGACTCTGAACCTGGGCAGTGGATGCAGGACAGAAGGACAGAAGTTTGGGGTAAGGAGGCTGAGGATCTGCAGGGACACCTTCCCCCAAGGTGGCACCACCCTATTCTTTTTTTTTTTTTTTAAGATTTTTATTTATTTATTTGACAGACAGAGATCACAAGTAGGCAGAGAGGCAGGCAGAGAGAGAGGAAGGGAAGCAGGCTCCCCGCTGAGCAGAGAGCCCGATGGACTCTGAGATCATGACCCGCTGAAGGCAGAGGCTTTAACCCACTGAGCCACTCAGGCACCCCACCCTGACTGCCCATCACCCACCCCCTCCTCAGCCTTAAAGAGCCATTCACAACCACCACCCCCATGACCCTACCCCAGGATCTCCCACTGTGGCAGGAAAACACAAGCGCACACAAACACACACACACACACACATACATACACACATACATATACACACACGCATACACACACAGATCCCCCTTGCCCATAGGGAGGTGGCACCTTCCTCCCAGCCCCACTCAAGACTTCAGACCCCAGGGTATACAGCCAGTGTTCATTCCCCTGGGGTTGATAATGAACGGGAGGGAAAGACCTCAGTGGAAATTCTCCCCAGACCATAGGCTGCTTCCCCAAGACCCCAGAAGGTTCCTAGAAGGGGCAAGAGGGGCCAGTCATCCAAGGACAGTCAAGATACTGAGGGACAGGAAATGGGCTGGATGGGAGGCTTGAGCTGGCCAGAGGCCTGAGGAAGACAGGCCACCCTGGACTCAACCCTGGGTCTCTGCTTCTAGTTGGTTCTACCCTCAAAACATATCCAGAATCCCAGCCCTCCTCTTAGCTCTGTTGTCCCCACCCTGGTTCAGGACCCCATCACCTCCTACCTGGACACCTCAAGTGGTTTCCTTCCTGGGCCCTGGCATTTTTGCCTGCCCTCTAAACTCAGTTTCCCCTCAGAAGCCACAGAAATGCTGCTAAAACTTTGTCCTATCCGGTCGCTCTCCTGCTTAGCACCCTCTCCTGCCCCCTATTTCTTCCCAGTGAAACACAGTGCACACAGGTCTGCGCCCTCACGTCTCCCTGACCTCATTCCCCCACCTCCCCACTCTCCCCTCAAGCACCACACTTCCACTTCCTCATCCTCTGCTGTTCAAACAGACCAATCTTGCTCTCACCTCGGGACCTCGGCACTGGCTATTCCCTCTGCCCTGATGCTATTCCCCAGACACCCACATGCTCCCTTCAGGGCTCTGCTCTGATGTCATTTTCTCAGAGAGGCCCTCCCCAACCGCCCCATATGAAAATCAGTACCCCTTCTCCTGCTACTGCACACTCAATGTCCCTCTCTTTGTCCACCCTGCTGACCAGCATCCAAGCCTTGGTTTAACATCAGCTTGGTGAGGACAGGCTCTTTGCTGGTATCACTGTGTGTCCCTACACACAGTAGGTGCTCAATCCATATCTGTTAGAAGAATATGGGATCCTGGGTCAGGATTCCTCCTCCCATATCTCAGCTCCCTCTCCCCTTCCTCCCACTCAATCTCCACCCACCACCCACCAAGGAGGGCCATTGGGTATGGAATAGCATGGGCAGGAAGCCAGAGCCCTAGCCACTGCCCCCAGATGCAAGCCTGGGATTCAAGCCGGGGATCGGGCCCTTGTTCCCCAGAATCGTTGTTCCTCATGGCCTCAGCAGTGGGCCTCGCCCTCTCCTGGGCCCCCTCCACCTCTCCCCAGCTGCTCCTCTCCCCCAGGGGCTGCCTGGCACACCGTGGGTCAGACAAGCAGAACTGTCGGGACACCTGCTGCCCTAACAGGGGTTCAGCAGGGTCTCCTGATACCTTACCAGACCTCATGACACTCCCTGTGCCCATTTTAGAGGTGAGGAAACTGAGGCCCAAGAGGCTAAGTGACTTGTCCCAGAACATACAGAGCATGAGATTCCTACCCACAAGGCCAGACGTGGGGACCTCTTTTCCTGAGGCCACACATTCAAGTTCCAATCAGCCTATAGCCCTCCCGTGCCCTGTAAGTCAGGAATTGCCCAGTGGCTCTTATTCCCCGCTCAGTCCTTCCTCTTCCCTCCCTCCAGCCGACATTGGCACGGGAGTCGTGGTTATCTGTGAGGGAGAGGGAAGGAACTGTTGTCCATTGGGTTCCTGCCACAGGCTGGTTATCACGTGGAGCGTTTTACACATATCACCTCTGTGATCCTCGCTGTGACCCCACTACACAGATGAGTGAACTGAGGCCAGAGAGGTTAAGTAACATATCCCACACTGCTCAGCAAATAAACAGTGGAAAGGGGTTTCCAGGCTGGCCCCAATATCCCGAGATGGTCTGCAAGTCCCTGAGGCTTTCCTGTCCTTCCTCTTGAAAACTCCAATGCCCCCTGTCCCAGAGGGAAAATGTCCCTGGTAGCCCCTCCACGGGCAGGAGAGTGTGAGCGGAGGCAGGCCAGGCCCTGCCAAGTGAGGTCAGCAGGGGCAGCCACTGCGTTTATTAATTTTCTGCCTCAGTGGTTCGGCAGCCCCGACCGGAGCCTGCAGAGTTACCGTCCAGTCTATTAAATAATTCTATCTGGGAAGAACCTGGCATTCGAAGGACCATGCTGATGGGCTTCTAAAATTTAATTGCTCTACTAAATGAGATCAGAAATGGGGAGGTGAGCAGGGTGAGCCCCGCTGAAAGGATGGCTAGGTTTCAGGAGGTGAGGGGGACACAGCAAACATCTTTCTGTCAGCCCCTGTCGGCCTGGCATCGCACACCCCACCCCTGCCAGACGGACCACGGGAGTTGGGGGGAAGCGCCCAGACCTGAGCTCCCTAAACCTCCATCACCCGGCAGAGCATCCGCTCCCTTGTGGTCCTGCCATTCTGGCCCTCCTTCCCCACCTCACAGGCTTCTCCAGGCCTGTCACACCAGTCGAGACACCTTTCCTGAAAGTTCCCTGCACTCCCTAGCCTTTGCTCATGGAGACCCTTCGCTTAAAGGGCTGTTCTCCCCTCAACAAGCAAACTCCCCACTCTCCACCGATCGAAAGCCCTCCCAGGGGCACCTGGGTGACTAAGTCGGTTAAGTGTCTGACTCTTGGTTTGAGGTCATGATCTCAGGGTCGTGAGTTCGGGCCCCACGTTGGGCTCTGTGCTCAGAGTAGAGTCTGTTTGAGATTCCTTCCCTCTCCCTCCCACACCTTGCACTCGCGCTCTCTCTGTCTCTCTCAAATAAATAAAATAAAATTTTAAGGGAAAAAAAAAGTTCTCCCAAATCATCCAGACAGAGCCAGGGGCCCCGTCCTCTGTAGGGTGGGACCCCTGCAGGGGAAAACAGAGTTCCCTCAGGGTTCTGAGAAAGGCAAAACTGTGTGTCTGTGCTAGCCACTGGATAATACTGTGACTGGATGGTATTTTGATATTTTAAAAGCTCTTTTTCTGATTTTCTCCCTCCTTGCATTTCTCCCTCCACCGTTCTCTCAGCGGATAAGTAGCCACCTCTGGGCTTCACTTCTCTGGAAAGCAAGGTCTAATGAGGGCCAGGAACAGGGCCCCAACTCTGTGCTCTCTTGCTCTGGTGTCTTCCTTTCACATCACTGACACCCAGAACCTTCGGCCTTCCAGCTGGCTTTCCCCCAGAGCAAGTGTTAGGTCTTCCCCCACGCCAGAATTCCTGCTTCCTCTCCCTCATACCAAGGCATCACTGTCTACGCAGCCTCTCTTCCCCCTCTGCTTTCCTGTTGTAAACCCCTCTCTCCGTTTCCCCATTCAAGCCTCTGAGCTTCTGTGCTTAAAAATGAAGTCCCCCCATTTCTCAGGAAATCATCTCTGAAAAGCATGCCCAGCTCCAAAGCTCTGAGCTCCTTGATGACACACGTTTGTTGAGTACCTACTGTGTGCCAGGCACAGTGCAAGGGACACAGCAGTGAACAAGGCACATGAGGTCTCTGTCCCACGGAGCTGACATTTGAGCGTGGACAAACAAAATACTTCACGGAACAAGTAAACAAGATGTGACTTCTGTTACAAAGAAAAGAGAAAGACTGAGAGGCAGCCTGCTGTACAAAGCTTTGCAGAAAAGAACTTCCCGGTAAAATACCTATAGTAAGTGCAATGGTCCTGAGATCGATGCATGCTTGGAGAGGGTTGGAGAAGACCAAAGACTAGTGTTGCTGAAAGATAGGGAGAGAAGGAATGAGTGATAAGAGATAAGCTTGGCATTTTGATCCCCAAACCTTCACTCAGTCAAGACCATGTCTGTCTGGGGGCGGTTTGGAGAGAGGGCCTTGAGTCTTGCTGGTCTGGCCAGATGGCCTTTTTCTGTGTTGAAGTCAGAGAGTCCATAGGGCAGACACACATGATGGAAATGAAGCCAATAGACATCTATGTGATCCCATAAATAGCCTTAAAGCCTGGCAGGCCCCAGAAAGGAATTCTGGAGAAGACAGTTCAGGGCCCAAGGTAGCCACAGCCTCGTGGCCTCTGTCAGATTACAGAACAGAGCAGGATCAGGGATGGAGATCAGTACTTCTCTTCCCAACGGAAAACCTCAGCAACCTTGTGTATTTTTCTCCTACGTGTGGCCTCTTCTCCCACAGTATTTCTGCTCACCCATAGCCTGTGGCCCCTGTTTCAGACACCTGCATACAACCACTCCTGAAGGTGACTAGGCTCCCCCCATCCACCACCGCCTCTCCTCCAGACCTCCCTTCTAGGGAAGAACCAGCCAGAAAGTTCCTGCTGCCCGGCATCTATCCCCACACCCACAGAGAACAGATCAAGCTCCTGGTCCACTGCTGGCCCAGCTCCCTGAGCCTGTGGTCTGTGTATCCGGAGAGTCAGGGGCTGTAAATCTGAATGCCAACCCCTCACCCCACCTTGCTTGGAAAGAGCGTGCGGTGGGGTGGGGGGGTGGGGGGGTGGTTGTCAGCCTGGGTCACTTCCCTACAGTGACATTCCAGCGTTTTCAACAGCAGGGCTCTTTTCTCCCACAAAATCGAGGTAGAATTACAATGGGCAAAAACAGATAAAAGTCATATTTTGCTGGTATAAGTGCCCTGGATCTGCTACACGTATGCCATATTCTTATTGTAATAAGAGAGAACAATTGTAGCAAGATTAGATAAGATGAGAACAAGGTTGTTTTGTTGACTGTAAAATAAAACCAATGCCTTACGGATGATGGTTTCTGTCCTCGCTTCCAACTTGTTTCACATTTGGTTTGTGTTTTACACAATTTACTCGTGCAGATAAATAATTGCAAGTTAAGAGAGACTGTCTCATTTCCTCTATTATCCCTCCTTGCAATACTCTTTAATTAAACACAGATGCGGGACAGTCTTTAGCCCCAGGTCCCCTCAAAGCAAACTTTCTGGTGATTTCAAATGGGTTAAAAGTTGTATAACCTAATTGCCAGCCTCTATCTATTTTTAAATACTGCTTTATCGTTAAAAACGATACCGGAAATCAACTTGAGTCAGACATTTGTGGGCTCTGCCTCCCAAAGACCCAAAGGGGTCCAGACAGACATGATTCGGAAGTGTAGCTTCGAAGCCACATCTCACTCGGCAGTCCCTCCACCTGGAGCCCTGGGCCCTGCCCCCCAAACCCAGTTCATTCCCTGTTTCCCAAAGACTAACACAAGCTCAGGGTAGGGAAAGACCTCGGGGCTATGTACGTACAAAGCCCATCTTCTGCAGAAACTCCTCCATAGCCCCCCAACAGTTACTCCTTCAGCCTCTGCTTGAATGCCCATAGTGATGGAGAGCTCAGCACTTTATGAGGCAGCACCATCTGCCTGGCCTGGTCCATGATAGGGCAGTTCTACTTGTTAAACATGGCTTCCTCTCTGAGCCTCTTTCTTTAGCTATAGGATGGACATAATAATACTTATTAAGCCAGGTTGCTGTGAAGACCAAATGAGACAGCACAGAGCTGACACATACGAAATGTGCAACAATGCTTATGTCCTTCTCTGCCCCCCAGAGCACCCCACTTTAGAGGAATGGGCAGCCTTATGCCTGCAGGGGTAAGTACACGGTGTGGAATGTGCTTTGCAGAGCCGGCAGGGGTGGGGTGGGCGTGCGCATTCCCCTGGGAGGTCCCTATGCGAGGCCTGCCTGGAGAGGCTGCCCACAGTAGCAAAGAGCACTGTGTAACCCTGCCCCCTTCCATTCCCCCCCAACCCCCACACCTCCCTCTGGACTCCAACTCCACCCCCGCCCCAGCCCCGTCCCCTCACTGGCCTCAGAGCCTCATCTGTCTTCCCTCCTGTCACCAGAGCTGGAGGCTTGTCCCTGAGGCAAGGGGATTAAATCCCAGGGCCAGCCGCGCCCCCGCCAAGGAGCTGGCACTTCATTACCCGCCTGCCCAGCTGTCTGCGGCCATCGATCGGCCCTGGCCTAAGTGACCCCGATTGATGGGCAGCACGTTATTTACTGGAATCTGTCCCAAGTCAGCTGGGAAGAGGGGAGAGCCTCTGTGTTCCTGAAGAATCAGCCACCAGCAAGCCCTGTAGTGGGGGGGAACAGAAAGCAGGTGGTGGGGCATACTCCCCTGGGAGTGGGGGGTCCTGGGCCCAGCACAGCAGGGCGATCTTGGCTGAGGTCTCTGGCCTTCCCTATCCCTGGGCCTCAGCGTCCTCTATAAGCAAGGCTCACAAAGTTAGTGGCCCTCAGGGCAGCAGGTAATGAGAACAAAGTAAGGGGGCAAGCTGGAGCTGGTGCCCTGTTCAAAGACTTGCTCCCTCCATCTTGCCCTACGCCTTGTCTTCCCACTTGTCCCTGACTTGACTGTAGCCGGGGAAGCTCCTTTGCCCTCTACAGGTAAGGGCTGGCCCACCTCTTTTTTCTTCATTTCTGCCATGGGCCTTCTTTTCCAAGCCAGCCCCTGTGCCCAGCAGCCGGAAACTGCAAGAAAGTTTGGCTTCCTGGTGGAGATTATATTTGAGAAGGGCTTTGACACAGCAAAGGACTTGGGGGACATAGGGACAGGACTGCTGAGGGTCATCAGCCATGCCCCCATGGCTACGCCCCAGCCCCTTGGGTAGGTCAGCCTCATGAGGACCACATGACCTCATGCCAGCCGCACGTGGACCAGAGCAAAACACCTGACTGGGGCAGCTAAACACCAGTGACAGAGGCTGCCTTGACCTACGTGGCTTGTGCTGGAGTCTGTCTCGGGATCTTGACCAAAATGCAGTAGGCAAGGCAGTTACCAGCGCTGGAGGGGCAGAGGAAGTACAAGGAGAGGCCACAATGGGCCGTGTGGGATCAAACCCACACAATACCATGTTCTACGAGAAATGGGGGAGCAGGCAGCCACTGGTGGCGCAAGGAGAGGGGACCATGCAGAGGCAGGGGTGCCCAGCGAGGACTAGAGACACTCACTGAATGGGCCTCGGGCTCCAGGCCCCATGCATCCTTCAATAAACCTTTGATTAAGGCAATGTGAGTGTCTCTGCTCCTGAACTAGGACTTGAACCGGAAGGGCATTCCCAGCCCTGAGCGCGGTGTAGACAAAGATGCAAAGGCAGAAAGTCGTAAGAGGTGTTCCCAGAGTGAGGATGGTGGACAGTGTGCCCAAGCTAGAACAGAGCATGGTATGCGGGTGCATGTATACACGCGTGTGCACAAATGTGCACCTATGCCCACCAGGTTCAGAGATGCATATGGCATCGAATGGGTTAAGAGGCCAGAAGAGAGTGCCAGGGCCAGAGGACGGGGGCCCAGAGCAGCAGGAAGTACCTTGAACAGGGAGATGAGTGTCCTGGACAGAGCTGGCCCCAGGGAGTGGGGAAGGAGGCTAGAGATGCAGATGGTACACAGAGCTAGGACAGGGCTGTGGGAGTCAGGATGAGATCAGGCCGTGCTGGGAGGATGTTACCAGCAGAGAAGCCTGGCATTGGAGGTCCTAGTTCCAACTCGGCCAACCAAGAGAACTGCAGGGCTACCGACCCAGGAAGAGAGCTCATCTTGGTTGCATGGAGTCAGGCCCTGTGGCTGTAGGGTGGAAACTGAACCAAGGAAACTGATCAGGAGCTCAGGAGAGAAGTCAGTGGTTCAAAACTATTTCAGAGACATCAGCAGGCAGGAACCCGCAGAAGAAGAGTTCTCCAAGAGTAGATATTTGTGCCCAGTAGGCCTGATTGCCTGCTCACCTTCCACTCTGAACCTAATCCCAATTCTGACATCAATTCCAACCTTTGGAACGGGTTTCCCCCCACACCAAGCGCTCTGTTGACAGCAGCTGGGTGTCCTATGATTTGACTCAACTGAGACACTGTCTCCCTAGAGATTCAACCTCCCGGCCTCCTTCCCTGGAAGTCTGAGGGTGGGACTGAAAGTTCCAGTCGGTTGTCCTGGCAATCAGCCCCCAGGTTTAGGTGCAGTCCCCAAGTTGCTTCATTAACATAACAGAAGATGCACTGCTGCCTTCATGGCTTAGGAAATTCCAAGAGTTTCAGGAGCTCTGTGCCAATAATGGGAAGGAAACCAGTAAAACCACCCTTCCCAAACTCGCTTGCAGCTGGTGGTGACCACGTGACCTCTGGGGGCAGCTGGGCCAGCCCTCCAGATTTCTTGTTCTGTTCGAGAAAAATAAAAAGGTGCCTGTCAGTCAACACTTCCTTGCTGGCTGCCACGGCAGCTGCACACATTCCCGACAGATTCAGGGGTCAAGGGCGGTCCCTGGGACCCAAGACGGCAGGGTGTGGAGAGTTAGCAAAAGCACTGGAGATGTGGTGAGCCAGCAAGCTGGGGGGTGCTGACTCCGGCTTGGAGGCGTGGGGGTGGGAGTGGACAGAGCATCCATGGGCTTCTTTGCCAAGGGTCATAGGGAGCAGGCCATGCTGGGGGCAGCTGGATCTTTCCACAGAGTGTCTGTGGTGCACACAGCATCCTAGGAGGGAGGAGTCCATAAATCTGAGCATTTTGATCTGGGGAAAACAGCTCAAATTGTTGGTTTGTAATGACTGAAACTTCCCAACAGCCAGGACAGGAAAAGTCCCTATAGCAACAGAAGGCCTGGAAGACCACACCGGACACCTCCCCTCCCCTCCCAGGATGGTGCTCTGAACACAGACGAATCTCGCACCCTCGCCTACTCTCTCACACGTCACTCTTTGACCTCTCCCGTAAAACGCTAGGCGTCCATCTTGTGGGCAGAGAGGTCAGCTGTTAAGGCTTGAACTTGCTACCTAGCCCCACGGTCCACACACGAAATAAATCTCTCCCTTTCTCTCTTCCAAAGCCCTGTCTCTTGAGTTACTGGCCTCATTTACGACAAATGAGTTTATCCGACTTTGTTCTGCAACAGCATTGGCAAACACAGCCAGGAGCTTGCTTTCCATTTCTCCAGACCCCTTGGGATTCCCCAGGCCAGAGCAGATGGCCCCAGCAGGGTGCCTGGGCTCACCTGTTTCTTTCCTGAGTTAGCAGCTATGATAGATGGATCGGTAACACTCCCAAAGGCCTCTTTTCTAGTAACCAGGACAATCTCCTGTCAGCCACACTTAGTGGAGTCTTAAGGTAACCTCCCCCTGGGAGCCTTCCTGACTTGCCTTCTACTTACAACAGTCAGTCCATCTGCCTCCCCATTTAGCCCTCACCGGGCTGGCTATCACTGTTTGCTTGTTCCCCACCCCACATGAACTAGACCACTACTTCTCAAAACTTTTGGTGTCAGGAACCCTTATCCTCTTAAAAATTACTTAGGACCCCAAACAGCTTTTGCTTATGTAGGCTTATCAATATTTGACCACATTTGAAATTAAAACAGAGAAAAATATAAGTATTCATTTATTATTTCAATTAAAGATAAAAATAATAAACTCAGTACATGTTAATATAAGTCATATATTTTTGTGAAACATAACTCTTTGGGGAAACAAAGGTGAGAAGAGCAGAATTTTTCACATTTTCGCAAATCTCATTAATAGAAGACATCTCGATCCTTATATGTATTTCTACATTCCATCTCCGGCAGTATGCTGTTTTGGTTGAATTAGATAAAGAAAATTTGGGGGCGCCTGGGTGGCTCACTCGGTTAAGCATCTGCCTTCAGTTCAGGTCACGTCACGATCCTATGGTCCTGGGATGGAACCTCACATCGGGCTCCTTGCTCAGCGGGGAGCCCGTTTCTCCCTCTCCCTCTGCCTGCTGCTCCCCTGCTTTCGTGCTCCCTCTGTGTCAAATAAATAAGAAAATCTTGGATGGAAGGAAGGAAGGAGGGAGGGAGGGAAGGAAGGAAGGGAGAAAGGAAAAACAGAAAGATGAAAAAGAAAATCTGGCCTCACCCAGATAGGGAGCTGAGAAAGAGATCATCCTAGTAGCCTCTTCCCTTACTGTGGACATTCTTCTTTGATATTACACCAAACCTTGACATGTCATAAGTTTTTTTTTTTTAATTCTGTTTTTTGAATTTAGTAGTCTCCATGCCCAACATGGAGCTTGAACTCATGACCCTGAGGTCAAGAGTCACATGTTCCACCAACTGAGCCAGTCAGGGGCCCCATGTGTTGTAGATTCTTGAGGGTGATTGAGGTCTGGAATCTGAAACCTTACCAACCAACTCTTCATATTCTGGTTACATTAAAAATCCACTGGTCTATCTTACCCCTGGAATGCATCTTTTCCCCATGTAAGATTTCATAATACCATATGTTAGCCATTTAGAAATAAGGTCTTGAAGTACTAGGAAACTGTCAAGTTCCTGGTTGCAGACAAAAGTGATCCAAAATTCCAAGTTTTGCTTGAAAGCTCAGATTTTATCCTTGGCAACAAATACTGACAGTTGTTTTCCTTGGCGCGACATGCTCACTTCATTCATTTTCAAGAAAATGTATGTCAAATATCCAAGAAAAGTAATGAGTTTATCTACAGGTTTCTTTCTTTTTTTTTTTTTTCCAAATAAAAATGAAAATGGCTGGGCGCCTGGGTGGCTCAGTGGGTTAAGCCACTGCCTTCGGCTCAGGTCATGATCCCAGGGTCCTGGGATCGAGTCCCGCATCGGGCTCTCTGCTCAGCAGGGAGCCTGCTTCCCTCTCTCTCTCTCTGCCTGCCTCTGTCTACTGTGATCTCTCTCTGTCAAATAAATAAATAAAATCTTTAAAAAAAAAAAAATGAAAATGGCTGCTCTAGCTTCCAACTCAAACCATCCCAGAAGTGGGATTCTTTGAGGCAATGACCATGCTTCAAAATGCTGCAGAAATACTTTAAACAAGCTTCCCGCTGGCTCTCACACAGAAAATGGAAAGGATGTGTATTCAAGGATAGAGATTTAACAAGGTTAATGATTTTTATTGGCAAATCAAGGACTCTTCATGAAACTGGTGATGGGGTTCAAGACAGGCCACCCCAAATATGCCACTCTGACATATTGATTAGTTGGAATTCTTGTTCTGGAAACAGCCAGGACAAGAAGAACACTCCGACCTTCCTTTGTCCCCTTGAAAGTAGCAAATAAATCTCCCGTGTGAAAGGTGTCCTCCCTGTGCTTTTGTCACTTCTCTGAGTCTTTTTTTTTTTTCTGAGAGAGAGAGAGAGAACATGGTGGGAGCACCCAGAGGGAGATGGAGAGAGAGTATCTCAAGCATCCTCCCAGCTGGACATGGAGCCTGATACCGGGCTCGATCTCACAACCCCAAGATCACAACCTGAACCAAAATCAAGAGTCGGACGC
The DNA here is from genome assembly GCF_002288905.1 of Enhydra lutris kenyoni. NCBI lineage: Eukaryota > Metazoa > Chordata > Mammalia > Carnivora > Mustelidae > Enhydra > Enhydra lutris. The sequence goes on from NW_019154112.1 coordinate 4,546,034, forward strand.
TGAGCCACCCAGGCACCCCTGAGTCTCATATTTCATGAGTTCCCATATGTGAAATTAAATTTGTTTTTCTCCTGTCCATCTGTTTTCTGTCGATTTACTTTTTAGACAGGCAGAACAACCTAGAATAGAAAAACAGAAAAGTTTTCCTCCCCTTCTTGCAGGGAAAGAAAACCGTGGCCGCTGTTTATTTGGTACAGTTTGATGTCACTGCCTAAACATTTACTGAGCATTTTTAAGCACCCCAGAGCTCAGTCGGGTACCATCAGTTGCAAATATAGCACACAATGACAATGGCGAATAGCACCTGAGTATTATTATGAAAATAATTTTGACCTTGAGACCTCCCCAGAGAGTCTTAGAACCACATCTTGAGAACTGAGCACCTGAAGGGGGCTCCTTTTCTCGTTTTGTTTTAAGATTTTATTTTTAAGTAATCTCTACACCCAATGTGAGGCTCAAACTCACAACCCCGAGATCAAGAGTCACGCACTCCACTGACTAAGCCGGCCAGTCACCCCAGGGGCTGTGTAATCTTGTTCCTGTGTCCTTGGCACAAAGACAATACCCAAAAAACACAGAGTAATACTCCACCCTGCTGAGCGCTCCCTGGGAGCTTTCAAGGGACGGACTCATTCCCCTCAAAACAAATTTTGAGGGGGGTACTTTTTCTATCACACCCATTCCACAGGTGAGAACACCAAGGCACGGAACGGTGCCTCTCTCTACCTCCTCTCTGTTAAAAAGAGAACCAGCCAGCCTCCAAGAAATGAGGCTGGAAAATGATGACACTCTGTGTTCCTACTTAGCTCTTCAAATTCTACAGAGTTCCATCGATACCTGGAAACCTCCCAGGGAGCCCTCACCTCCCTACGCAGCAGCCAGAGAAACAAGAGACCCCAAGTGGGTCTCAAGCCCAGGTCTGCTTGGATCCTGGACCTCAATGCTACCAGATCAGCGGGAGGACACCTCCAGGGCTCAGGCAACAGTGCTCAGCCCAGCCCCGAGATCGCTGGGCTACAGTAGCGACCCAGCCCCAGTCCCTCCCCAGAAATGCTTTCCCCCTGGTTGGGCTGTGACTTCCCCTCTCTGGACAGTGGGGTGGGGGGACAGCCTCACTAACCTCCATGTTTCCCTCTGGCTCGCCAGTGCTGAGCCCTCCGAGGTGTTGCCAAGCTGCCTAGACCCAGGGTGGATGCCAATCGCCTCTGGGAGGTGCCCAGCCGGCTGACAGAATCAGTTAACACACAGACGCCTCAGCGTTATTTGCTGAGGCCCCTGGAGGCCCCATGCTCATTTTCTCCCCCTTCCAGAAACCCAGAAAAGTAAATACCTACCCAGAAACGCTTCAGTGGGTAAACAACCTAGAGTTTGCTCTCCAAATTGCCACCTGCCCCCACCTCCAAAGGCTGACAGGTTTCTCTGTAATTTGTTGCCCTGGATTCCCCTGTCACCCACACATGCTGCAGGCTCTCAGGGCAGGAGAGCCACGGGGCCCCAGGCGGCGGTGGCCTCTGTGGGGGAGCTCAGAACGGTGACATTCGCAAGCTCAGAGGGAGTGGGTCGGGCCTGAGGGGTGCAGACTGGACGAGACCGAGGTCACCTACAGCCCTCCAGGACCAAGGACTTTCTCTCAAAGAGTGGCTCACATAGGAGCCAACCCCCAGTGTCCTGCCCCACCCCCGCCAGATCTCTGCCTGTTCACCAGGGGTCACCTCCCCAAGACTGCCCGGATCCCTCTGCTCTGCTCTAAGACTCTCTTCCCTCGTCCCCAACTTATTGTCATCCTGGCTTCTTCAGATCTCTGTCTCTTGCTACCCTCGTGTCCACACTGTTCCCTGTTCTTACCTCCTCAACCTCACCCCATCCTAACGAGGTCCTGTGCCTCCCCCTTTCCCACCCTTGGGTCCCTCAGTGTCGGTCAACAGAATCACTGGCCACTCAGGTCAACAAGGTAGCACTGAGTAAGGTCCTGAAGGGCCAGCCCCGAGGAGCCCCTGCCCTGGAGAGCCTAGGACACAGACAAGAGGTCATACAGATCACGTCTCTACATCCCATGCATCCTTCTTCCCACTTGACAGGTTCAGAAATCCAGGTGCCTGAGGCAGAGGGCCTTGCCCATGGTGACACGGCTGGCAAGTGACTGAGCTCGACTGGACTCCAGGCCTTTTCCCCAACTGAGGAAAGGAAGAACCTAGCCACAGAGCCACAGGACACTTTGGCTGGGAATCCAACCCTTGGAGGTGCCTGTTAACACTTCCGAGCCTCGATTTCTTCATCTGTAAAATGGAAGCAAACAACTCTTGCCTCAGGAGATGTAAGGACATCTGTCACCTACTAGGCATTTAGAGAGCAGTAGCTATAAGGATGTCCGACTCTTGATTTCAGTTCAGGTCTTGATCTCAGGGTCATGGGATCGAGCCCCATGGCGGGCTCCAGGCTGGGTGTGGAGCCTGCTGAAGATTCTCTCTCTCAGGGCGCCTGGATGGCTCAGTCGGTTAAGCAGCTGTCTTTGGCTTGGGTCATGATCTCAGGGTCCTTGGATTGAGCCCCAAGTCAGAGGGTTGAGGGGTGGGGTGGGGGGGGGTCCCTGCTCAGTAAGGAGTCTGCTTCTCCTTCTGCCCCTCCCCCCATTTGTGCTTGCACCCTCTCTCTCAAATAAATAAATAAAATCTTAAAAAAAAAAAAAGATTCTATCTCCCTCTGCTCCCAGCCCCCACTCCCCACTGTGCTCACCTGTGCAAGCATGCTCTTTCTCTCAAAAAAAAAAGCAACAGCTGTAACTGTTGGAACTACTATTACTGAAGTCGTTATTGTTGCCAGTCTAGTCAAAGTCCTGAATCCAAGAGTGACTTTCAAGGGATACTTGCACCAGATAAACAGCCCCTGGGATGGCCAGCTGGCAGAGTAGGGGAGTGGAACGGTGACATCTGCAATCAGGAGCCAAAGGCCAAGAAAGCAGCGGGCATGGAATCTGACAGCTGTGGGTGAGGTCGACCTAAGGAGATTAAGATTTGGTGTGTGAACGTCACCGGGACCTCAGCAAGAGGGCAGGAGGCTGGCTGATAACCTGCTGTGGGGCCCTCGATAAGAAGAACTCACCGCCAAATCCCCAGACCCCGGGAGGAGGGCCCTGGAGGCTGAGAGGTTGTCTGGGGACAGAGAGGGCGACAGGGAGCCCGCCCAGGAGCACAGGCTGGGAACTGGCCCAGCACCAAGATGCCTGGAGCTGGGAGCCCCCCCACATTTGGAAGGTTTTGCAGCAGGCTGAAGGGGGCCCTGCCCAGCATACAGGCAAGCCAGAGGCACAGTGTGCTGTGGTCACCTCAAGTGCGAGCCCCGATGGCCAGGTTTTGTGTTAGAAACCGCGGCTGCCCCACTAACATGGAATGTTGGGAGAGTGGGAGCTGGCTCAGAGATCTATGATATTGGCTGGCTCCAGTTTTTACATGTGGAGAAATACAGTTCTATCTTGTCTGAAGCCACTGTTAATTTGGGTCTCTGCTGTGCATCACCAATCTGCCGTTGTCACTGGTGCCACCAGCTGCCGTGTCACCACAGCTCTGCTGGGGTGGGAAGGGCAGAAAACAGTCTCTCTAGCCAACTCTCCTTATTTGTTTTATGTTTACTCTTGTGTTATGATTTGTTTTTTTTTTTGACTAGGTCATACGTGCCCATAATATCACATTTTAAAAGCACGAAAGTTTGTCATTAAGAATAAACTTGACAGGGCGCCTGGGTGGCTCAGTGGGTTAAGCCTCAGCCTTCAGCTCGGGTCATGATCCCAGGGTCCTGGGATCGAGCCCCGCATCGGACTCTCTGCTTGGCAGGGAGCCTGTTTCCTCCTCTCTCTCTGCCTGCCTCTCTGCCTACTTGTGATCTCTGTCTGTCCAATAAATAAATAAAATCTTAAAAAAAAAAAAGAA
>NW_019154112.1:4550056-4640918 GCF_002288905.1 Enhydra lutris kenyoni
CCTCCTCTCTCTCTGCCTGCCTCTCTGCCTACTTGTGATCTCTGTCTGTCCAATAAATAAATAAAATCTTAAAAAAAAAAAAAGAAGAATAAACTTGACAGTAACAGAGACCGTCGTTTGACAGTGGCTGAAACCAGGGGGCTGTTTATTTCTCTCTCACCTGAAAAACCTGGAGACAAGCAACCCAGAGCACTTCTCCCTCAAGAGCTCAGGGGCCCAGGTGCCCTCCGGCCCACTGCTTCCCCCCCCTCAGGTGTATCCCCTTCTCCGTGGTCCAACATGGTGGCCATGACAGCTGTGTCCCAGGCAACAGGAAGGAGGCCGGGGCCAAGGACACACCAGCTGTCTCTTAAGGACAGTTTCTTGAAGCAGCTGCACGAAGCTTCTACTTATACTCCATAGATAAGAGCTTAATCACATAACCAAGCCAAGCTGCCAGAAAGACTGGGAGATGTAGTCTTCTCTGGGCAGCCGGTGCACAAGGGGAGAATGGGTGCTGGTGAACAACAGTCGTACAAAAGAGGTACAAGGAAGAGTCTCTGGCAGTTTCTCTGGGAAGGGGCATCAGGGAGCTTCCTGGGGCGATGGCATGTTCTCTATCTCGATGGAAGTTGGATTACACAGGTGTGTCCATTTTTCAGAGCTCTAGAAATGCTCCACTTTAGATCTGTGCCTTTCACTTTATGTAAATCTCTCCAAACATCCCCGCAGAAACATAAAAAAAAAAAAACCCTGTAAACAAATATTGGACTGTAGTTAATGATGCACACCCTGCGGGGTTTAGGGATGGAACATACTGATGCTTGCAACTACTTTGAAATTTTTTTTTTAAGTTTTATTTATTTATTTGATAGCGAGTGAGAAAGAGCACCAGTTGGGGGGCGGGGGGCGGACAGAGGGAGAGGGCGAAGCAGACCCCCCACAGAGCAGGGAGCCAGATGTGGGGCTCGATCCCAGGACCCTGCAATCATGACCTGAGCTGAAGGCAGACACTTAATGACTGAGCCACCCAGGTGCCATGAAACTGCTTTGAAATGTTTCAAAAAATAAGATGGATAGAGACCTGTGGGGTAAGGTCAATCTAGCGAAATGGTAACCGTAGAATTTAGGTGGTGGATAGATGGGTGTTCTCTATTCCATTCTTTCAATCTTTCTTGAAAGATTGAAATGAAACTGATCATGATAAAATATTGGGGGAAAAAAGTCCCCTGTCCCCCTCCCATCCTCAAGCCACCAAATCCCCCTACCTGCTTCTCTTGGAGCCCAGTGGCAATAGCCTAGACGTGTGCAAATATACCATCTACACAGCAGTCTCTGTCTTATCCTTCACCAGGCAGGTGTGTGTGCTGTTTGCTCCCAGGTGGAGAGAATCCCCTGGATCAAAACCCTCCTTGGAAGCTGCTGTCCTCTGGGCTGGCCCAGGCAAAAAAAAAAAAAAAAATGGTGACACCTCCAAAGACTTCCCCTCATGACCTCAGATCCCATGGCTTCCTGGCTGCCCACCAACCCCCATTCCCAGGAGTCCCATCAGCTCTAATCCTCTCCCTCCCCCAAAACCCTCCTTGGCTCTCACCATCTCCCTCTCTCTGAGCCTTCCTGTCACCACAAGGCCTTGTAAAATCCAGATAATTCCTTCCCAATACTGCTCTTCACGGCTCCTGCACCCTCCCCGCCCCCTACTTCAGGATAAATGGGGCTGGAAGGAATCCTTTGCTCTCTCCTGGGTCCCTTGGTCCAGATCTTTCCTTCAGGCTCTTGGCCCCTAGGCTTCCTTGTTGATCTTTCTAGTCAGTTGTCTTTGTGACCCACTGCACAAAGGAGAGGCTCTGATTAGGGCTCTGAAGAGGCTCCTCAGGGAGGTGCCATCTTGGTGAGATCTGGAAAGGTTTCAACAGAGGGAGAATGGAAGCGGCGTTCCAGGCTGAGGGGATGGCACAAGTAGAGGCCGGAAGTTGGGGGAAAGCAGGTTCGGTCAGGGTAGCTGAGGGCACTGTTCCAAAGTCCCAGTCCTCCCTGTTTCTCCCTCCATTCCCGTCCTCCTCCTCCCCTACCCTTACCAGGCTCACAGCTCCAGCCTCTGCACCTTACCCTGGGAACCCCTCCCCCGGAAGCCCTACCTGAACCCCCCATGGGCAGTGAGAGCCCCTTCTCTGTGGGCTGTTCTGTGTGGGCTTGCTCCGTCTCCACACCCATCTCTGTGTGCTGCAGCTCTTGGTTTAAGGCAAAGTCCCATGAGCTATAAGCAATTTGGTGAGTGCAAGCCTTCCAGCTTCCAGCTTCCAGGCGGCCATCCTTCCCCTGAGGCCCTAAATTCATAGTAGCTATTCAGCCATCACTGCAGGTTTGCACCCTGCTGGTAAAATGGCCTTTCTCTATATTTCCTTTAAAAGAGGACACAGCCGGGATGCCTGGGTGGCTCAGTCACTTAAGCGTCTGCCTTGGGCTCAAGTGTCTGCCTTGGGCTCAAGTCATGATCCCAGCGTCCTGGGATCAAGTCCCACAACAGGATCCCTGCTCAGTGGGGACACTGCTTCTCCCTCTCCCTCTGCCTCTTCCCCAGCTCATGCTCTCTCTCTCTTTCTGTCTCTCTCTCAATTAAAGAAATAAAATCTTTAGAAAAGGAGAAGAAGATGATGATGACATAACTGTCACAAGCAGGGTGTAAAGATTTGGGTGGAACAAGTGGTTGGAGTTCAGTTTCTTGATGCCGGATTGGGCAGGGACAAATCCAAGAACTCACAGCCTATGGGTATGACTGATCTAGAGAGACTGACGGCAAGAAACTACCTTACGTTTCCTTATCATGAAGAGAGGAGAAAGACACATGGTGCATCATGAAAGAGAAGACAGAGGGAAGACCCAGAGGAGTCCGAGCTCAGCACTGAGGCTCTGGGTTTGTCTGTTACTGCAGCATAACGGGGCCTATACTGACAATGGCAGAATCAGATAGGAGAGCAGCCTCCGGCTCCCTTTAATACAGACAAAGGGAGGTGGTCACAGAGACATAAGGCAACATCTTCAGCCCCAAGGCACTCACCAATCATTCAGTGAATGTTTATTGAGCCTGAACTGTGTCAGACATGTTCGAGGCACTGAGAGTACTAAGTAATGAACAAGGGTCAAAAGTCCCTGCCCTCACAGAACTTATAGCCCAGTGGGGAATCGACAGAATAAAATAATAAAATGAATAAAAAAGCAACAGATATGCAGAATGTTTTTATAGCACTTACGAAGGAAGAAAAAGTGACACCGGAAGATAAGAGGCCTGGGAGTGTGTGCTATTTCAGATGGGGTGGTCAGGAGTGCCTTACTGAGATGCTGACATGTGAATAGAGACTAGAAGGAAGTGGAAGAGTGAAGCACGTGGTTATCTGGGAAGAGAGTGGTCCAGGCAGCAGTGATAGCAGGTGCAAAGGTCCTGAGGTAGAGTCTGCTTAGCACTTGGTATGCATTCTGGAGGCTGAAGCTGGGACCAAGACTGAGGTCTCTCTGTCTCACTTTCCAGCAGCTAAGAAGGACAATATTAGAACAGATTCAGGAGAAGCAAGTCAGGAAGGCTGCCCTAGGAACTCCTCCCTTTGAATCCCCTAAACTACAGCCCTGGATGCCCACTGCCAGCCCCAGTGCCCTCCCTAGGCAACAGGTACCCACATAAGCTGCTTCATGCCAGGATTCCAGAACATGCCTTATTTGCAAATACCATAATGCCTGAATGCCCGGAATGACTCTCCCCAACCTGGATACTGTGGGCCAGGAACAAGACAGGGCCAAGTCCTGCCCCTGCACACCTTTAGGCAGCCTCTTCAGTGTCCAGGTGTGGGAGGAAGGAGGAAACCTTGCAAGTAGATGCCTCACTCCCAACCCCTGGGAGCAACTGGCTAATGAGGACCCTATAGAGGGCTTGGAGCTTGTGACTATAGGCCGGTTGAGGGTCACCAGGGGGAAACGCCCCATGTGCTTCTAAAATGATGCCACTCTGAGGCTATCTGCCCAGAGATGTATTCCAAGCAGGCCACCAGGGCTAAAGATGAACCATGGGGCTATGAGATCAGGCTGCCTGGGCCCAAGTCCTAGCTCTGTCCCCCACTAGCTGTCCAACTTGAGTAGGTTAATCACCCTGTATGTACCTCTCACCTATAAACCAGGGATGGTAACAACAGAGTTATGCATGGCTAAATGAGATAATATGTAGTCCGTGACAAGTGTTATGGAAGTGTTTTTTAAGCAAAAAGGAAAGTGCTTGGTAAAGTGTATTTTAAAATCACTCTCTTCCATGTAATTGTATTTAAAGTGTTCAGTAAGAAAAGGGTTTGCCCCTCTTTAAGAACAATCTGGGAAGAAACTGCTTTTATCAGCGCAAAGTCAGTGATCAGGAACCAAAGCAAGAGCTACCAACAGTTCAATAAGGTCCTTTCAGCATTAGAGCGAAGCCCTCAGGTCTGCACAGGTGTGAGTGGTGGCCAGCTCCAGGAGAGCCAGCACCAGCTCTCCTGTGCTTTTGGGGACGCCAGCTGCCAGGGACCCGCCCCCTGAGCCTCAGCTGGCAGACTGAACTGGGCCCAGGAGACAGAAGCTCAGCCTTTGAGCAACTGACCCTCAACAGCCAGAGAAGGCCAAGGTGAGGGGGACTGTGGGGGTCCCAGCCTTGACCCTAGGTGATAGAATAAAACATAAGTGCATTGAGAGAATGAACAGTCCAGTGATAACAAGAGGAGTACGTCAATAAGCCACCTGAGCCAGGCCTCCATTATCTGTTTGAACTTTCTGGATAGATTTCATCTCTCTTTTTCCAGCTCTTTGATAACTAAGGCACTTTCAGTTTGCCCTTAATAGGGAAAAAAGGACTGGAGGGAGGTGGGCCTGAGCCTGGTCCTTCCCAGTTCTATGTCCACACTGGTGGCCTAAGTCTTCCTTTGAGGACCAAACAAGAACCAGTATCATTAATTGAACATCTACTAAGTGCCCCGCACTGTATATTCTTCGCTCTTCACAACTGCCATTCCATGCTGAGCCCACACTCCACATTTCCATCTCACAGACAGGAAGATACCGTAAATGGCTGCTCTGAGATATGGCCGAGCTCAAAGATCTCTCACAGAGCAGATTTTCTGGAAGAGCGGTGTTCAGTGACCAGGACTGTGACTAGGGTCCTGTCTGTCTCCTTCCCTCCCTTCTTCCTCTCTCAGGGCCCCATCCCCAGGGTGTCCCTTGGAAGGGCTGCAGCCAGGCAGTCCCTTCGAGTGACAGTGGTCACAGGGATGGAAGTTAATTCCTGCCAAGTGCCAGAACACAGTGGGGTTTTAAAAAGAATCCAGAATGCCAAGAGGAATTAAGGAAGACATCTGTAAATGGAGAACTACATCATGCTCATGGGCTGGGTGATTCCATATGGGTAGTGTTGATTCTCCCCAAAATTATCTGTAGATTCAGCATAACGGGCCCAGTCAAAGGCCCATTTCTATGGAAATCAGCAAGCCTATTATAAAATGTATATGAAGACGCAAAAGACCTAAAATAACCAAGATAATCATGAAGAAGAACAAAGATGAATGGCTTAAACAAACTGATTTTAAAACTTTCTATAAAGCTATGGCAATTAAGACAGTGATATTGGTTTAAGGGTAGACAAATAGACTAATATAATAGAGAGACTCCAAAAATAGATCCACACATACATGGTCAAATGATTTATGACAAGGGCACTGAAGGGGAGCAGAATACATGACCCCAAAATATGCCACTTTGGCATGTAGATTATATTGAAATGAAAGCAATCAAGACATAGCAGACTCAAGAAGAACTTTCACTTTTCCCTTAACTACCTCAAAGAATTTGATAGGGAGCCTGACTCAGATAGAGAGCTATTACCAGAGATAACTTTCACCTGAAGGACCTACCTCTATGGCAGGGTAAACATCTAATTACCAAACATCTGCTTTTCTTATTGCCCTGTGAATTACCCTCCTCCCCTTTGAAGCCCCAGGGCCCTATCCCATTCCTTAGCTCAGAACAGTGTATAAGCATCAATTGCCCGACTTGTCCTTGGGGCTCATATTTTTATGGGCCTCCCATATGTACAAAATTTAATTTGTTTTTTTTTTTTAAGATTTTATTTATTTATTTATTGGGGGGGAGGGGGAGAGAGAGAAAGCATGAGCAGGGAGGAAGTACAGAGGGAAAGGAAGAAGCAGACTTACCACTGAGCAGGGAGCCCCATGCAGGGCTCGATCCCAAGATTATAGTTGTGGTATAATCATTCGATGGAGTACTACATGGCAAAGAAAAGGAACAAATTTCTGATGTCTATGATGACAGGGATGGGTCTCATAGATATTATGCTGATTGGAATAACACAGACACAGAAGAGTACATACAGTACAATTTCCATTCATTTGAAGTTCAAAACCAAGCAAAATTAACCTATGGTAACAGAATACCAGAGGTTTGTTATTGGCTAGAAGGGTGCACAAGGGACCCCTCTGAAGTTCTGGAAATGTTCTATGATTTCATTTGAATAATGATATAGTGATATGGGCATATACATGTATAAAAATTCATCAGGCTGTAGACTTTTTTTGCCCCTCCCCTCCTCAGCTCTAGACTTCAGATTTGTGCACTTGACAGTAAGTCTGTTTTATCGCAATTTTAAAACTAATAAAAAGAAAGAGTGATGGACGCTTGGGCTCCCAGGGGCTCAGACCCTCTCCACAAAAGAGCCCTACGACCCAGGAAAGCCCCAGAAACCTGAAAAGGGGTGAACTGTATATCTTTGATGAGTCCTTGGCCCCACCCTTGGGCCCTTCCTCCATCTACCTCTCATTCCGGCCCATAAAAAATGGTAAATTGTACAGCCTGGGGTTATGATCCTATAGGGTCCTCTACCTTTCATTGCCTTGGAGCAGTGTGTACATCTCTGTAAGCTGTACACATGATAGTAAAGCAGGTGATTCTTTTCCATAGAGATGCAAATGACTTTTGTCTGGTAGGGGCACAAATGATTATTGACTTATGGTTATTGACCAGTTTCTCAACTATTTGTAAATTCATTTCCTGGTGTCCCATATATGGATCTTGGGTTCTCCTTTGAACCAGTTGTAACATCTTACTGGTTTCTACTAAGTCCTTCATACATGTTTTTTTTATTTGTATGAAAGCTGTGATATTTTAATGTCCTCTTGCCCCACTTCCCTCTCTACCACCCTGTCCTCTGGGTGAAAATCTTAGACTCTCCATTTCCCACATGAGTTCAGGCCTGGGTTTCCTGGAGCCTCTGATTCTTGAAATACACCCATATTCATTAAACACTTGGTGCTGGCTGGGTTCTGCAGACATACAAGAGAGGGATACCCAGTTCTGCCCTCCCTCGAGCCAGGAGGGAAGACCTACCCAGCTTACAAGAGTTTCCTGGACCTCGTTTGGTCCTTGCAATGACCCTTCAAGACATTGATCATTTTTTTAATGATTTTATTTATTTATTTGAGAGACAGAGAGAATGTGCATGAGCTAGGGGAAGGGGAGAGAAGTTGACTCCCTGCTGAGCAGGGAGCCTGATGTGGGACTCAATCCTAAGACCCTGGGATCATGTCCTTGGGAGCCAAGGAAAAATGCGTAACCGGCTGAGCCCAGCAGCAATCATTAGTACTAATGCTGTTACTTGCATCTCCCTTTACTGGTAGAAAAATGGACCCGGGGAAGTGAACTAGCTGACTCAAGAGTGGAGCCAGGCCTTAAAGCCAGGACCTCAGATTCATTAGAATCACTGAGTGTTTAAATATCTATTTCACACAGGCCAGCAACTCCCTGCTCCTCCAGTGGAAACCACTGAGAACCTGAGGCCCCTCTGTCCATCTCAACACCTTTGTGTCCCCCTCCCACCCTGCCCCAGATAGCCTGGTCCCATGATGGTCATGAGAGGGAAGAAGTACACTGGAGAACAGGTAACCAGGGGCAGAGGGGAGACTCACCCAGGTGAGATGAGGGGTGTGTGTGTGTGTGTGTGTGTGTGTGTGTGTGTGTTTAAAGGCATTGATCTTTCTGTTGAGACAAGGCCTGGAGGGCCCACTCACTGAGATGAAAGCCTGAGGGAGCTCTGGCCCTCCTGGGGAGACCCTGAGACCTGAAAACCTTCCTAAGCCTTCAAAGGCACTTTTTTCCCAAAGGGAAACCACGCTGTTGCCATACCAGGCTGAACCCCGCAAAATCAATGGAGCTTGCTAGTAAGGAGCCGCTGTCACCAGGAGCGCTGATCAGAACACCCCAGGTCCCTCCAGTTCCAGAATCTGTTTGGTCCAAAACCCAAGCCAGCCCCATCATCCTGCCTCCCAGTCCCACTTGTCCACTAAGGGTCTCTCTGGAGACCAGAGCAGAGGCAAGAGGCATCAGAGGCTGCAAGAGGGCTTTCGGGCAGAAATGAGGGAACACAGGAGCTGAGGGTTGGGGAGGCCAGAGGCTGGGGTGTGGCCACCGACTAGTAACAAGAGGGGAATCTCTGTGCCCACACAGGTGTCCTAATCCCCAAAGACTAAACACAGAAGGAAACCACCAGAGACTTTTGTAGGAGGCCGGGTGATCGGGGGCTGGGGCAGCTCTCAGAGAGAAAAGGAGAGACAGGGCTAGGGACAGGGCCTCCCTTCCCTATAAAACCCATGGCCTGAGGTTTGAAGAATCCAATCTGACACTTCTTGAAAACTCACCCCGTTCTAAAACTTTCTGTAGTTGGATCGGTTATTCCCTACAACAGCACTATGAGGTCAGTACGATTATTCTGGTCATTTCCCCATGAGCCAACGCATGGAGATGTGAACATTCCCAAGATCATACAGCTTTAAATGGGGAAGACAGGATTCAGACCCAAACAGCCAAGCTAGCTGGCCTATTTTCCAATATCCACCATGGTATAATGTGGGTCCGCCTTTCATCACTGAGCAGTCCACGCATATGAAAGGGCACGCCATTGTCCGGTGGGCAACAGGCCACAGACTACAGTAGAAAGAGCTCGGGATCACAGTCTGGGGGACCCCCAATGCTGCTGTGGGGCTTCTCCCCTTGTGCGTGTAAACAGGCACAGCGTGTCTCCCCAAAGCAGCTCAGGGTCGAAAGTCTATCAGTCTGCCATCACAAGCACGGTTCCTCCTTATCCTCACCCTCACCCCAACCTTGCACGGAAGGAATCAGTATTGCTCTTATGGAGGAGGAAATGAATGAGGACCAGAGGGGGAAGTGGTCTGCCCAAGGTCTCAGAGCCAGAGGGGGCTGGTTGAATGGGAACCTTCCACAAGATGGTGGCAGACTCTCAGAGGCAAGGCTGCCGGGTTCCTAGGGCTAGGCAATTATCGCAGCTGGTGGCAGTATGAAATCAAGTTTTGGGGTGCGGTTCAGTTGATGAATCAGCCGCCTCTTGCAGACACACACACACACACACACACACACACACACACACACACAGTCGGAAGAGGTTGTGTGGTGGGTGCAGGTGAGCTAACCCGCGCCGAGTGTGGAGGAGCCACGACAGCGGGGGTGGGGCCTGGGCGCTGGATGTAGGGGAGCAGAGGGGCGGGCTGGAGCAGAGCAGGGTGCGGTGGCTAACACGGTCTCCATGGCGATGCGGGGGCGGGGTGGGGGAGAGAAGGAGGGAGGAGGGGGGCCTCTGCGCATTGATCTTGCTCCAGTCAGATTCAATCCCGAGTGAAAATGGATTTTTTAATGCGTCTATTAGCTGCTTTGAAAACGCAAATTGAGTTCAGGAGAGACGGGGGCCGCCATCAGAAGACAATTTGGCGTCTGAGGCTCTGAGAGACCAGAGACACCGCAGCATGGGGTACCCCCAAGCCTGAGTTTAGCCTCAGTGGGGGAGAGGGTACTCTGGGGGTTCTTACTCCTCTCCAGCCCCCAGGGTACTGGGGATTTAGCGGGAGTTGTGGGCCAGAGCTTCTAGAGAAACTAGCAATTTCCCCAGAGGAAAGCCAGTTCCTGGGAAGGGCACAATCCGGGAAGGCTTCCTGGATGAGGCAGGATTCTAAGGGGCCTTTGAAGACACGCACTCAACCCATCCCGGGGTCAGGTAAAAAATAATGCCCAGCAAGATTTGACCCAGCGCTCTGCAATTTATAAAACGCTCTCCCTCGCTTGCTCTTAGTTGTAGTCGTTTTAAACACTGCAGAGTGTGGGTGTGCGAGCCCATTTTGAAGTTAAGGAAATCTGAGTTGAGAGGGAAAGGAGCTGCAGGAGCGGCCTGAGCCAGTGGGCTTGGGGAGTAGGGGTCCTGATTGGCAGGGTTGGTCTCTCAGTTAGCTTCCTAGAAAGGCTTAGGAGGGGGTGGAGGAGGCAGGAAGCCCTGGGGAGAGATGGAGGGTGTAGGTCAGATACTCAGCTACCTTCTCTCTATTGTCATTCGCTGTGTAGGGAGCCTTCTTTGCATATGCAAATGAGTTCATCCTCCTACAATTACACAGTAATCAGAAGCAAATTACCTTCTTGCTGTTTACTTTCAACGTTCTTAATTAATCTGGTTATTAGACGATTAATGAAGCTTGTTTGGTGAGAAATTCATAGCAAGAATAGAGAAGAGGTATGTGTGTGTTTGTGTGTGTGTGTGTGTGTAGAAGAAATAGAGGTAGTCCCTGGGTTTCCCCTCAATCTTCTGAGCCTCTCTACCTCCCCCGGTTTCCGGCACCCCCCCCCCCCCCTTCCCCCCCCCCCCCTTCCCGCCCCCCCCCCCCCACCTTTCCCCCAACCACCATTCTCATGCTTCCTCCACTATGCCTTTGTGGGTTGGCAAAATGAACACCACCCAACCCCACACCCCTTCACTCTCCCCACCCCAATCCCACTCCCCCACCCCCACCCCCATCCTCCAGAGTCCCTTGAGGACACTGGCCCCAAACAAGCCTGGTGGCAGGGCAGTCAATTCCCAGAGCCACTTCAGATAACCCCAACTCATAGTCCTCCTGTTTGCTATCCTCTCTGGGCTGTGTCCCGGCAATGTTCCATAGGTGGCCCTCTCCCCTCTCCTGCAGCCTACAGGCCAGGCCCCTGCCCAGAGGTGACTGAGTGTGCCCCACGCACACACCCACATCCTGGGCTATGCAACCACCAGGCCCTGGCTAAGGGGATACTGAGATTATATTTCTTTTAATATTAGAACCATAAGGATCTGAGGCCTCACCCCTTCATGATGGCAGCAGTCCAGCATTTCTCCCGAGGTACCCTTCCCCAAGGTAATTTCTGAGGGACCCAAGGCCAAGTGTTCACACCCCACAGTTCCACCCTGGGCCATTTGTGATCTGACTTTTCCTATCTGGATGCTTTTAAGGTCTTCTCTTTGGAGTTCTGCAGTTGTACTACAATGTTTCTAGGTCTGGGTTTCTCCTTATTTACTATGCTTGAATTCTTCATGCTACCTTCCCAGTGTTTGTTTGTTTGTTTGTTTGTTTTAATCATTTCTGGAAAATCCCTAATCAACATATTTGTTAAATATGTCTTCCCCAATTCTCTCAACTGTCTCTGCAGGAATTCCTAGACGATATTTGTTAAATTCCTCATTCTATAGCCTGTGTCTTTTTCTCACTTGTTCATATTTTCTGTGTGCTGCATTATGGCCAAAAATTTCTTCAAATCGTTTTCCCAGTTCACTAACTATCTCTTCAACAGTATCTAATCTGTTGTTTAACCAAACATTGGGTTTAAATTTCAGCATTACCACTTTCATTTATGAGTCTTTGTTCAATGTTGTCTTTGCCTGGTTTTCCTGGTAAAATCTTTATTTCTCTTAACATTTTATTTTTTTTTAAAGATTTTATTTATTTATTTATTTGATAGACAAAGATTACAAGTAGTCAGAGAGGCAGGCAGGGAGAGAGAGGAGGAAGCAGGCTCCCTGCTGAGCAGAAAGCCCAATGCGGGGCTCAATCCCAGGACCCTGGGATCATGACCTGAGCTGAAGGCAGAAGCTTTAACCCACTGAGCCACCCAGGCGCCGCTCTCTAAACATTTTAAACAAGCTTCTTCTTCTTTTTTTTTTTAATATCCTGAATCTGGGGGTGCCTGGGTGGCTCAGTGGGTTAAAGCTTCTGCCTTCAGCTCAGGTCATGATCCCAGGGTCCTGGGATTGAGCCCCACATTGGGCTCTCTGCTCAGCGGGGAGCCTGCTTCCCCTCCTTCTCTCTCTGCCTGCTTCTCTGCCTGCTTGTGATCTCTATCTGTCAAATAAATAAATAAAAATCTAAAAAAAAAAAAAAATCCTGAATCTGATCATCCCAATATCTTAAGTTTTGAAGGCTAATTCTACCATTTGTTATTTTCATTGACTCACTCGTGAGACTCCTCATGTGCTTTGTAATTTTGTGTTGTAAACTCAAGCTTGGTTGAGCTCTAGCCCTCAGAATCCTGTACAGCAGGAGTCGAGGGTGTGTCTGTCCCTGAAGAATTTGCTTTTGCTTCTATTAGGTGTCCCAGGTACTACCAACATACTTGGGGTTAATTTCACCACTTGGGAGTTTCCTGGAACACATAGATAAAGCAAATGTTTATCCTATACCCCTGTGTAGGTTTACAAATGTAAAGTCTTTTCTTTCTACCCCTCGTAGAAATAGACAATGCAGACATGGAGAAATAAACAATTATTCTTACCATTTCTCTTTGCCACTGGGTGGATTTTTCCCCCCTCTATCCTTTCACCCAAGTGCAGCCCTTGAAAGCCCTGGTTTTTCACAACGTCTCAATTACAACTCCCTACAATGAGTGCCTGCGGTTTGTTTCCTTTTTCCCCTAGACCTTTATTTCTGGACCTGGATAACTTTGGTCCCTCAGGAGACATTTCTGGTGGTCACGACTGGAGGTTGTGCTATGGGTATCTCTTGGGTAGAGGCCAAGGTTGTTGCTGAACATTCTACAACACACAGGACAGTCCCTACCCCAACAAAAAAATAATCCAGCCCAAAATGTCAACAGTGCTGCTACTGAGAAACTCTGATCTAGCTCATGGGGCTGTATGTGCAAATGACCTGAGGTCTCCCTGCAGCTTTGGAGCTCCCTAACACCCAGGCTTCCGGCACCCTCTTTATGTTGGACACTCTAAAGCTTTTCCCTTCATTCATTCCTTTGAAAGGATAGTTGCCTATTTTATGAAGCATTTCTGGGTGTCCTGTATATCCATTTGTCACTCTTGCCTGCATCCACCCCTCTAACATTTGCTTTCCAGTCACCTCTTGTTGTCTGGTAACCACCTTCTCTATTTATCCCCCCTCTCCCTGCACCCGTGTGTACCTGGAAGGCCCGAGAATGTTACTGCAGGCTTGGGAGACCATGAAAAGAGTCCTGAGGTGATGTGACGTGCCCACCAGTAGCAGTGACTCTTGGGGCTCACAAAACTCTTAAATCCTACCCTCATGGCCCTTGCCTGATTTCATAAAGTCGAGGCCTGATTCCTACAACCTCCCCCCTCCCCAGATCTCCAGGTCTCTTCACTTCCCTGACCCACAGCCTCCTGATCCTCAGAGAGTACCCTTTCTTCCTCCCAGCCCCAGGCCCAAGCAGTTCCCACAGCAGGAATATTCACCCTCTCCTTGGGGTCTGTGTTGGCCTTGTCCACTCTGGTGTCTGGTGCCTGGCCCAAAGGAGGCACTCAGTGTGGACTTGTCGAACGGATGAATGAATGAATGAATGAATGAGGCCAGGTTTCTTGGCCCAGGCAAGGCAGTCATAGTAACTGCACGTAGATTTCCCATAGTTGGATTATTCAACTTCAACATGACACTATGTTGGGGAAAGCTACAGTTTAGCTGAGTTCCCCAAACACGCATTTAGGGAAAATGGTTCTCTAATGCTTTGAGGGCACAGCCAGGCTAGAAATGCTCCCAATTTACACAGCTTAGCGCACTTAACCTCGTAAACCGCAACAGCCACACTCCAATTTGTGGTGACTTTATAGTTTCCTCTGAGAACAAATAGGGGTGGGCTCTTGTTTGTTTGTAACCGCAGGGCCCAGCCTGGGATGAGGGGAAAGCAAATGAAGCCTGTTCCAAAGCCATTAGTTCCCCAACTCCGAAAACCCAAATTCCATGCAACCCTGCCTCTTCTTGGATAAAACAAAACAAGGTCTCTGTTCCTGCAGCAGTCCCTTGAATTCTAAGGTCATTCCCGACATTCATTCATTCAACAGGTATTTCTAGAACATCTTCCATGTGTTGGGCACTCTTTCATGCATTAGAAATTTCATAGAAAACAGAGTAGAGTCCCTGCCCACTCAGTGCTTTTGTTCTCTCCTGGGAAAGAGACAAAATCAGGGTATTGTGTGATGCCCGGGAGGGATGAGGTCCATGAGGAAAAATGAAGTGGGCTGGCCGGTAGTGATGGGTGTGATATTGAGGGGCAATGTGGAAATATGTCTCCGTGAAGACAACTCAGTTCAATGAAGCTCACCAGAATTAGGAAGAAGAAAGTTCCATGGTGGAAGACTAGTACCTGAAGCACTGGGAAGAGTGAAAAAGGGGAGGGAAAGAGGAAAGTGAGGGAGGAAGGGAGAGAAGAAGGAAGGGAGGGAGAAGATGGGGCAGAAGAAGCAACGAGGCTCACCTCCTGAGTCTCCCAGGCTTGGCCAGAGGTCTGAGGCGGGACACCTGGAGGGTTTTAAGCAAGAGTGGGAAAAAAATCCGACTTACATTTTCCCAACACCCCTCTGGCTGCAGCTTGGGGAACAAAGTAAGTGGTCAAGATCTGACCCCGAGGGCCACTTACGAGGGAGTCTAAATGACCCATCCCAAGGATCATGGAGGTTTGCACCCAGCAAGAAGCAGCTAGACTCGGAGACATCCTAAAGGCCAGCCAACAGGATCTGCTGACATACTGGATGAAGGATGGGGATTAGGGGTCAAGGTTTAGCCCAAGGCTTCCTTCCCAGTGTTTGTCCATCCATGAGGATGGTGGGGTCTTTTATTGAGAGGGCAGAGGAGGGAGGAGCAGGTTGATGGGTGTTCAAAAGTCTGGATCCACCCACACTAAGGTGGAGGTGTCTGGTAAGG
Source organism: Enhydra lutris kenyoni (assembly GCF_002288905.1). Lineage (NCBI taxonomy): Eukaryota > Metazoa > Chordata > Mammalia > Carnivora > Mustelidae > Enhydra > Enhydra lutris. The sequence goes on from NW_019154112.1 coordinate 4,565,074, forward strand.
GGGTTCAGGCCACAGTATCCTAAAATATGGCACCCTGGCCTCTTGGAGGTTTTAAACTGAATGGGTTTGAGGAAACAGCTTTCTCCCGTGAACAGGTCATAAAAGCTTCAGGTAAGAGGCAGCTTCCCTACACCTGGAGGAAAGGAGCTTCCTTATCTGTGAAGACAAAGCAGTGAGAGAAGAATCCCAACAAACAGGCATGTTATGTTCCCGTTGTTTGCTACACTTCCCTCACACACTCTAACCCATCCTATCTCTACAGGACTGCCCACTCTTCATCAAACCTAGCATAAAAATACTCAGGTCTGACTTCTCTTTGGGTCTTCATTTCCTTTTTTAAGATTTCATTTATGTATTTGAGAAACAGAGAGGGAGGGAAGGCGAACACTGAAGAAGAGGAAGAGGGAGAAGCAGACTCCCTGCTGAGCAGGGAGCCTGATGCAGGGCTCAATCCCAGGACACTGGGATCATGACCTGAGCTGAAGGCAGACACTTAATCGACTGAGCCACCCAGGCACCCAGGACTTCATTTCTTTACAAAGACTCCTGCATCATATAAAACTTACATTAAATAATTCTGCATACTTTTCTTCTGTTAATATGTCTTTGTTTTAATTTTCAGACCCAGCCAGGGACCGTAAGAGGGTGGAGGAAAACTTTTCCCTCCTTTACACTGGCAGAGCTGAGGAGTAGGCAGGGGGCCACATGGGTAGAGTTCAGGTGCAAGAACAGCTAAAAATGCAAATCTGGAAGTCAAAGCCACAGGACCTGATGAGAGCCACTGGCAGGGAGATTGGCGGCGGGGTGGGGGGGGTCAGTTAGAGAAGCAAAGGAAGCTGTGGCCTAAGCCCTGGATTTGCAAACATTTCAGAAGTCATCGAAGGTGCATGTCAGGCCCCATCCTGGTTAAATCTTTCCAGAAGCCTTCTGGCTGCATGCTACCAGGTCCTGGGCTTCTCTAGCCTCACTTCCTTCATAATCCTCCCAAGTCACTCTGCACCAGACTCAGCCTCCTCGCCACACCCACTTCCCACCTCAGTGCCTTTGCACATGCTGTTCCCTTTGCCCAGAAAGTTCTTCCCACACCCTTGTCCCCTGACTTCCTTTCTCTTGAGTCTCCTCTCAAAGGCAGCCACCTCAGAGAGGACTTACCTGACTCTCCATTCTAATAAAGGCACACACACACACACACACACACACACACACACACACACACACACACACACCATTATTCTCTTCCATGGGACCCTGTTCTTTGCTTTCAGAGGACTTACTACAAACTGTAATTACTTATATATGAGTGTGATTTGAGAAATGTCTGCCCCTCTTCCCCAACTTGACCATGAGCTCCATGAGACAAGGAATATTATCTGTCTTTCACCATGCTATACAGTGAAATATGTGTTGAACAATGAATGGCTAGGGAGCAAAATCACACTCTGGTTGATCACTGTACTATGTTCTCAATATTGTACCAGACCTATTACATAACCGACTGTGGCAGACATCACCACTGCTAACCAATGTGTCCAGTTCTCTTCTCCTACTGGGTACAGAGGATTATAAATCCTCATCCCCTTGGAGTAATATAGGGTTCTGGAACCTTCTCTGGCCGATGCCCTATGAGCAGAAAGGATTGCATCACTTTCAGGTGGAAGCATCTAAGAGCTGGTATGCACATTTTGCACGTGCTCTTTTCCTGCTAAGAAAGCCTGTATGCAGATGAGGAGTGAGCCTCCAGTATCTGTGGTCCCTGAGTAACTGTGATAGAAGCAGCACCCTCTCCCCGTGACCTACAAGCAAGGCACAAAATCTTTGTGGTTTTAAGCCCCTGAGAATTTGCAGTTGTTTGTTACACAGCAGAACCTAGCCTACTTGACTATCACAGTCGGCTCATTGAATTTCCTAACAGCCCCATGATGTGCTCTCCACACTCACTTCTCAGAACCATTCTGCCACCATGCATTGATATAGTTTCCCCTAGAAGGGGGTACTGGCCACACAAAGAGGAACAAGACATGGCCAGCCCCTGAGAAGCTTGTGGTCCTGGATACAGAAGTAGTCAAGAAAAGACTTGTCCCAGATAAAGAAATACCAAGGTAGAATCTTGACTTGATGGTGCCCATTGTCCGAGCAAGTGCAGGTGGAGGTGGCAGAAGGAATGGCATCCCTGGTACTGGGACCAATATAGGGAAAGGTTAAGACAAGGGTAGGAAAGTCAAAACAGCATGATGGAGAATCGGCAGAATATAGGTACATTAGTTCAAGAACAAGCTAAGCTGCTGTTACAGAGACTGTAAAATATAATGGCTTGAAGGCAGAAGTTGGGTTCTCCCACACAAACAGTCCAGAGCTGGGGGGCTCCTAGGCTGTAATGTGGCCCTGCCATTCCTTGACCTTGGCTCTAGTCTCTGAGTTCAAGATGGCTCCTCCAGCTCCTGCCATCACATCTGCATCCCAGCCAGAGGGAAGGGGAAAGTGGTAAGTGGCATGCATGCCTGCTTCTTATAGTGATATAACCGAGAAACACAAGTTGTCACTCTTCCCTTACAGCAGTTCCACCATGCAGTCATCCAAGCCAGCCTCAGCCACTACTGTTTCCCCTCACCTACCCTCTGCATCCAACCAAATCTTTCCGCTCCAGCTCCTCACTTTTCTCCAGGTGCTCACCCCTCACCAGACACAAGGCAGTGGCCTCCACACAGGTCTCCCAGCCTCCAGGCCAGGCCCTTCTAAACCATCATCCATAGAATGGCCATCCCACTCTGCAGTTCTGAACAGTTCACTCCCTCTTCAGAAGAAAGTCCAGGCCATTTGCCAGGCCCTACAAGGCCCTCCTCCCCTGACCCTTCCCCACTTCTCCAGATTCATCTCACCCTTACAGTGCTCATCCCCATCTTCCCAATGTCCCCACTCGGCTCCTCCTCCCAGATATCATGTTATTTATCACCTCTATCCCTTTGCTCATCCCTGGAACAGTCTTTCCTGTTTCCAGCTTACAGACCTCTCATCCTTCTGGGACAGGCTCAGGGGCTACTCCTTCAGGAAATGGACTCAGAGCCCCTGAGCTCTGGGCATGGACCTCCCCTTCATTTCCCCCTTGGTTCATAACTATTTCTTCCAGCTAGTTGCTCCACATCTCTGGTAACTACCAGCGAACGTGGGCATGTGGCAGTGCTCAAGAAAAAACTGAAGGGAGAACAGAACATCAGGTTTTTAGAGAAGCAGTACAGATTGGAGGCTAAGGGCAAGCACCAGAGCTGGGCCACCTGGGTTCCAATCCCAGCTCCACTGCCTCCTGGCTATGTGCCCCTGAGCAAGTTATTTAACCTCTCTGAACCTCAGTGTCTCCATCTGTAAAGTGGCAACAAAACGAGAGCTCTCTTCACACAGTCGTTGCAAAGATTAAAACAACCTGATGCATGTTTACTCAGCCTGGGACTGAATTAGCCCTTCCTGTATTAGGCCAACATCACCCAGGAACCTCTGACAAAAATGAGCAGGAAACAGCCTGGGCCTGTCTACATCTTAGGAAGACGGGAGGAAATTTCCACTTCCAACCAAAATGAAGTGGCAGTGCCCAGATTTACCCTCCTGTCTGGAACAGCAATAAAATGCACGAAATACATGAAACCCTGTTTCTCAAACATTGGACATCAAGCAACAAATAACAGTGGTCCCTGAGAAGTGAGAACAAACGAGGAGAGCCCAGCAATTGTCCCCCAAAAGTCCAGAGAGAGCTTCCAGGCTCTGGCCTGAGGAAAGAGGACCCAGGCAGAGCCTGGAGTTTCCTATGTTTGGGGAGACAGAGAGGCCGAGGTGGGTATAGTTCACAAGTCAGAGAGGAGATGGCTACATAGAGAGAATCCCAAAGAATCCTCCCTCCAGAGGTCAGCTGCAGAGAAATGAGGTTCCAGCAGGAACCACACTGAAGCTGCTTAGAGGGAACAATCCCAGGATTATGCATACTCCACCAGCCGGAGCAAGAAGCCTAGAGGTTTTCCTCATAGTGGGGCAGAAAGAACCCTAATGGCCACTCTGGTCCTCCCTAACACAGGTTGAAAGCAAGACCTAAAAGAATTGAACCATTTCCAAGTCACTTAACCACCTTTGCGGACAAAGCTCAAGAATATTTATATGTATACAAAAATAACCAGCACCCTATGAGATAAAATTCATAATACCTGGCATCCGATATGGAAGTCCTGAGTGGCTCAGTTGATCAAGCCGACAACTCTTGATTTCGGCTCAGGTCATAATCTCAGGGTCCTGGGACTGAGCTCCACACTCAGTAGGAAGTCTGCTTGACGATTCTCTCTCTCCTTCTCCCTCTGCCCCTCCCCACGTTCACTCTCTTGCTCTCTAAAATAAATAAATAAATCTTCTTAAAAAGGATGATCAGGTACACAAAGAAGGAAGAATATGCGGCCCATAATGAGAACATCAATCAATCAATTGAAACCAACCCATAAATGACATGGCATCAGTAGACAAGGATATCCAGTTATTTTTACTGTATTCCACATGTTCAAGAAGCCAGAGGAAAATGACCATTTAACTAGATACATTGAAGGTATGAAAAAGACCCACTCAGACCTCTAGAGATGAAAGCTATGTACTGAGATAAAAAATGCACGAGAAACAATTAACAGCAGCTGGATACCGCAGGAAAAAATGGTTAGTGAACTTGAAGACAAAGCGATAACATACAAAATGAAACACAAAGAGAAAAAAGACCCAAAATGAAAGAATAGGTCATCACTAAATTACTGGACAACTTTGACACCTAATACATGTGTATAGAAGTCCCCAAAGGAGAGAAGATAGAGGACAGGACAGAAACAGTTTTGAAGAAATAATGGCCAACAACTTCCCAAATATGAAAACGGTAAAAACCCACAGTTCCCAGAAGCTCCTCAAAATCCAAGCACAAGAAACATGAAGAAATCCCATACCAAGCCAGGTCATGATCAAATTGCTTAAAACCAGTGATAAAACGTTCAAAGCAGCCAGAGGAAAGTGACTCTATATACGAAAGGACAAAGATCAGGATGATGGCAGATTTCTCCCAGGAAGGACATGAGCCAGAAGGCAGAGAGCAACATGCTTAAGGGACCAAGATGAAGGCTGGAAGCGGGGGGAGCTCCAGGGCCTGTGCCCACCGTCCAGGGCGACAGGTGGTGAGGGCATGAAGTCCAGATGCTGCAGGGAGAATGGTGGAGACTGAGCCACCGACCTGAGGTGCGAAGCGAAGTGCAGGACGAGGGGCGGGGTTTTTGGCTCGGGAGGCTGCTGATCACCAAAATGGGGGACGTGGGAGGGGAACACATTTAGGAGAGGCTACGGCTTCCACCATGGATGATTCTGAGTAATGAGCAGGGAGCACAGAAGGAGGTTTGGTGGCTGAGAGAGATATATAAATTTGGCAGTTGCCTGATGATACATTAGTCAGAACAGGAAAAGCTAGAACTTACAAACAAATAAATCCTGAAATCTCAGCATCTTAACAAAAAAGCTTATTTCTTCTTCATACGAAGTTCACAGCCGGTCGGCAGAGGAAATGCTCCGACCAGAAATTCGGAGATCCAGGGGCCCTCCATCTTATATGCCATCACCTCAAACAGCGATGTCCGCAGCCGCCACAGCAAGAGATGCCTGCCCAGGTACACCTGCGCCTGCGCCCGCGCCCAGGAGGGATGGGGGTGGTCGCTCCCCACAGCTCATTGGTCAGAACTGTCACATAACCCCAGCCCACCTGCAAGGGAAGCTGGGAAATGTAGGGGGAGGATACGGAATATTGTGTAAGCACTGAGGCCGTGAGGTTAGATGGGAGAGACCACAGGACTTTTGAGGTAGGAGAAGAGAAGAATGCGTGGACGGGGGACTGGAGCCCCGGAGGGAACCCCAGCATTTGAGGAATGGGGGGAAGAAAAGTCCTAAACCGGAGAGGAGGGCTAGTGGGGTCTTGGAGGCTAAGGCAGCCAAGGCTGCAGGGCAGGCGCGAGGCCTCTGCTGACCTGCTGTATGACCTTTTGGAGGCTGGAGATAGTCTTCAGTAGATGCTATTACCTATGTTTCACAGATGCAGAGACCTAGGGTCAGAGGGCTGAGTGTCTCAGGCGCCTGAGTCAGGACTTGGCCTAGACCAAAGCTGGGGTGGTTCGCTCCCAACTCTGCTCCCTGCTTTCCCAAGTGCATCCGCAGAAGGGACGGTGTTTACCAGGGAGGGGTTTACCGGGACCCTCTGAAAATCGTGCCTCCCTAATGTCCTAGGTTGACCAGGATGTCAGTGAGGAGGGGCTGTCCGGGGCCTCTCAAATCTGGATGAACTTCTTGACCCTCTGGGCTTCAGTTTCTTCCTCTGCTGCTGTGTTGTTTCACAGGTAAGCACACCACACTGTGGTAGAGTGCAGGGCTGGGAGCGCCCCTCCCCGCACTTGACCTGCTTCCCGAACAACCTCCACCACTTCTCCATCCTCTTCCCCTGCCCAGCAATCTTAACAATGCCTCCTCAGATCACTCACAGACAACCAAGACTAGGGACGCCAAAGCAAGGGCCTGATTTGCATAGCAAGCCCCTCCCCCACCCCTTGGTGTGTGCACAGTTGCCATAGCAACATGCCCCAAAAGACTCTTCTTTGCAGTCACCTCCCCTTCCTGTACTGCTGGAATGCTGGCTCCCTACCCAGGCTGGGAGGGCTCAGAGCTCAATCCCTCATTTTATGGATGAAGAAACTGAGGCCCAGAGAGGGGAAGCAACTTGCCCAAGGGCACAGTGTGAGTTAGCAGCAGAGCCTTACCCAGAATCCAGGTCTCCCCATTCCAGCTCCAAGGTGCCTGTCACCCTGAGTAGGTCGTGGGGGTGGCCACCTCCCTACCCAGTCACCAGAGTGCTACGTGCTACGTCCTCGCTCACCTCGGGCCTCTAGGGAAAACCTTGGGCAATACAATGAAGAAATGACCACTGGACTTGGGGCAGAGACTCAGAGATAGAGGCAAGCACTGGGGATTGTGGAGGCGGGGATACAACTAATAAGATTCCCCCTGGGTCTCCAGCCCAGCTATTCCCGCCCAATTCATTCATTCCACAAATATTCATTATATGCCTGCTGTGTGCCAGGTACTGTTCTAGGCTCTGGGCGTTCTGCTGTGATCAAACTGTTTCAAAAATCCCTGCCCCAGTGGGGCTGGCACTCTTGTGGGAGATTGAAGACGATGAACAAACCACACAAATGTGGTGTGGTGTTCAGAAAATGGTGGAGGGACTACTTGCTACTTGAGTTAGGGTAATCTGCATGTTCTTTCACAACTTACGTTTCCCCTGTTCCACACTCCCAGGCCACCTGGTGTCTGATACCTGTCCAGTAAGATTGCCAACCAGTTGATGTGTTTTGGGTGAACACCCCTTGGCCCATGAGTCTGAGGCTTTACCGGTAGAATTTTCAGTGGCATAGGTGGCAGGTGGGAAAATGCTTGGGGGCAGTGGGCTCCCTGATGTGAGCAGCTGCCTTTCCCATTCCTAGTATGGCCTATAGGCTCAGAGAATCTGATTTCAGAGGCCCTGGAAAGATGGCCTGCCACCACTCGCCAGCATCAAAATACTGACTGCTGTGTAGTTCCTGGTGCAGAAAGATAGCCCTTCACCTCATAGTGAGAAAGAGCAGCAAGTCACAAACACCCCTGAAAGCCGATTCCAGATGCCAGGCTCTGTTAGCAGACCCTTCCTGAGAGGGGAGTTTTATTTCACTTCCTGTGGAAATCTTCAAACATACAACAGAAGCATAGCGTAAAGCACTCCAGGTGCCTGTGTGCATCAGGAAACCAACTCATGGCTATCTCTGGTTTTAGCCACACCCCCTTCCTCCCCACTGGAATGCTCCAAAGGGAAGTGGGGCTGGTTTTATAAGGAAAGGGGATGAGCTTGAAGGCCCTCTCCACCAAACCTGGAAGAGAAGGATTGCAGAAGTGCCAGCGAGGCAAGCCAACAAGGAGGCTTGGGTCTTGAGCAGGGAGTACCCTGGGTGGATCCTTAAGCCCAGGAGGCTGAGGGGTTGCTGCACCCAGAATGGGGGGATTCTGGTTCTGCCAATGGGGTAGAGGACCCTGGTGGAGGGAGCCAAGCCCCATTTCCTGCCCCAGTTTCACCTCTTTGTTTTCTTTCCCTCCTCTTTCTCCCCACTCACTCGCAATAAAAACATAATTACGGGCTTTATAAAAAAAAAAAAAAAAGGCAAATTATGGTGACATGCTTTAATTATCTGCCGAGCAATGGCGGGCTGAATTACACAGGCAGGGCCTTGGAGGTTACCTAAAAATAAAGCAAGAAGCCTCATTAAATGCTAATTGCTGCTTTTGCCAACCAAAGTGAGATCTGGGCACCATGTGCCATTCCGTGCCAGGCTGTCTGCAGGGAGGTCCGAGCCCTGGGAAGCTCAGAGTGCCAGGGCCAAGCCCGGCTGGGCAACCAGGGCAGCGCAGGGCAGGTAATGGGGGCAGAGAGAAGCTCTAGATGCCAGGGAGAGCGTCCCAGTCTCCCCTGGACATTGAGTGGGGAGATGGAAACCCCAGGCTGAGAGGAGGAAGCCTCAGGCCTCAGTGAGAGCATCTAAAAGCAAGGGCCCACGGCCTGTCCTCTGGCTAGAGAGGAGCCACAGCTTTCCGGAGGCTTAGCATCTTTCTGTGGGCTCCCAAGGGCCCCTCCCTGGACCTGGAGGCCAAGATGACACGGGGGCAGGGGCCAGGGGACACCTGGCACAGTGCTGACAGGCCACTTTCTGGTCCCCTTTGCCTCTGCCTCTGGGGCCTGAGAAAGCAGGATGGAAAAGCAGATGTTGAGACATTGGAACTCCCCAGCAGAGCTGGAAGAGACCCAAGCTTGTATCCTGCATCTCAGGCTGAGTCCCCAGGGACCTGGGAGTTTCACAGAGGTGACCTGTGTGCCCCGCTGGCTGGATAGCTTTGTGGCCTCCTGCCCAGGGCTGGTAGCAACCCAATCTTGGCTTTGAGCCCCAAAAGCTCTTGAGTGGCGGACGTCCCCTCTTGGCTACAGAAACCCCAAGGTCCAACACCACATTGGTCTCATTCATTACTGTGCACCTGGGGCCTGGCCCATAGTAGGTACTTAACACCCATTGGATATACATGGTTAAGAACGGGTCTGACGGGCTGGCCAATCTGTCTAGTTTTTCCAGGACTTTCTTGGTTTTAGCACTGAAGGTCTGACATCCCAGGAACTCTGCCACCCAACCCCAAAACCCCAGTCCCAATACCCCTAGGCCTGAACACCACCTCCTCCCACTCACTGCTCTCCACCCCTGACACATTGCAACCACACCTGTTGGCTTTTCCACACACAATTAGTTTTAGGCAGTGGTTCTCCAACTTAGCCTTGCATTGCAGGGACCTGGAAGGCCTACAGAGCAGACTTCTGGACACTGCCCCTAGAGCTTCTGGTTCAGCAGGTCTGAGGTGGGGCCCATAATTTGCTTTTCTAGCAAGTTCCCAGGGATGCTGATGCTGATTTAAAGGAACAGTTGTGGTGCTGGAACAGCTTGAAAACCACTGATGTCCCTGGCCCACTGCGCTGCATAGCTTGTACCTGGGGAGCTGGTAAAAATGTCTTCTCACTGACACCCCCCCTTACAGAAGAGGAGACTGCAGCCCTGGGGACCACCACTCCTGGTACCTCTAGGCCTCTCCCTGGGAGCTTAGGGAGACCCCATCACCCCTCTTATAGAGCAAAGGTCTCTGGGGCCCACCAGCCCTCTCTCCAGTGAACCAGGTACACTGCAAACCCACCACCCATCTTATCGAAGTGTAAAATTCTGAAGGTATGACTCATCTGTTCCACTCTCTGGTGTGTCCCCTATGAGCCTGGGAAGTTAATACCATGGCATAGGGAGCAATGGGGAGCAGCCATGGGTCTTCCCCACTCATGCGCAGGTCCTACCCAGGCTCGCCTGGCCGCGGGATCCCAGCCCAGGCTTCTAGGTGAAGGGGTAGCACCCATCCTCCCACGCTGCTGCAGTTGGTCTGACTCCCAGAAGTCCTGGGGAAACTGGTCCCTCCCCTCCACCTCACACCCACAGAGCCTACACACCTCTCCTCCCTTCCCCGCAGTGTAGCTGCTTGGAATTCACACCCCACCCGAGGCTTCCCCACTTAACCCACCCTGTTCTCATAAGGATGTTACTTTGGGATATCCAGCATTTCTAGGCTATAGAAATATGCTGGGGCTGTGTCTCCCCCATCGGACTGGAAGCTCCCTGAGGGGGAGGCTGTGATTCTTCTCTCAGAAAGGGCAGTCCCTAAAGGTGGGGCTGTGTCTCCATCTGACTGGTACCCCTGTGAAGGCAGGGCCTGGGTGCCTCCTTCCCACCTGCCCCTTCTTAGAGTCTGGGGCAGGCTGGACCACACCAAGCCTCAGGAATGTCTGATGGGTCTAAGGCCCACTAGGAGCCTCCCCTGACTCTGGGGGCTAAGGGGAGCGGAGGGGGCAGTATGACCCTTGGAAAGAAGGTGATTCTCCCCACTGGAACGTAGAAGAGGGGCTCCACAGATGTAGGGAGGGGCCTGGGAAAGTCCTGGGCTGAGCATCAGGCCCTCCACCTAGCCTTGGGCCTCAGCATGACAATCACCTGGAGAGGGAAACAGACCAGAGAGGGGACAAGGTTCCCATGCTGGAGATGCCACACTCCCCTTCTCCATCCAAACCACCCCCACCACACGTGGGCGTGTGCACACACACATGGCCTGGGAGCTTCTGGCAAACACTCTTGGTCTGACAACCTAGTTTTGTCTGATTAGGCTAGAGCACTGGGGTGCTCTCTTCTGGGGTGCAGTCTTAGGAACTGTCCTGCAAAAGCAAGACAATGAGTGAGAAACTCCCTTTTCCCCCTCCTTCCCTTACGAACACTTACGAGTGTAGGGTAGATGTTCTCCACCTGTGCACAGTCTCACAGACCCTCCAGGGGACCTGATTTCCTGAACAGAGGTGTGGGTGACACCCATCGTCTCCCAGGAGTAAGATGGGCTCACCCATGGGGTGCTACCTGTGACACATTTCTATGCACCAGCCTCATCTCCACCCACACCCCCACACCCAGTCCCAGCCTGGCTCTCCCCCACCCAGGGCCCTCCAGACCCTTGGCCTCCCAGCCCCGCACTTCAGTCAGCTGGCCAGGAAGGGAGGGGGCTTGGGGTCCAGGGGGCGGCCCAGGAAGGGGCGGCCCAGGAAGCCTGGGCTTCAGCTGCTGCCTCTGGCCTCATTGTGTCACCAGCTCTGTAATTTACCCCTGGCAGGGCCCAGCCCCTCAAATGCTTCCTGCTCCCCACCTCCTAACCCGCAGAGGAAACCAGCTGCTGAGAACACACACTTGCACACCTGCCGCTGGCCAGTGGCAGGCATCCTCACGAAGTGGGTGCTCTGTGTCCCACCCCCAGCTTGGGTCTAAGCAGATAGTCTTCAGGACAGACACACAGCATCCTAGCACCTGTAACCTGGAGACAGGACAGGCAGGAGGGGGGGGCTGTGGGGCCTGGGAGCCCTGGAAACCAGTTTCTCAAGAGAGGTTCCAGGCTGGAAAGAGGAGGAGAGGTTCGGGGTACGGGGTGGGGGTCAGAGTCCCAGGTGTGAGGAATGTGAGGCAGGGGAGAGGCAAGGCAGAAACGGTACCACTTTAGGGGCTGCAGGGCAGGAGACAGGAAGAGAACTTGCTCCTTCCTTAGGGGACCACTAGGGGCTGATTTCTGGAATCTGCTGGGAAGTCCTGGTCCCTCCCTGCCCAGGGCTGCCCTGTGCTCCCACTCCATGCCAACCCCAGAGACAGCTTCTAACCACCCTAGAGCCCTCGGTCTCCATCATCGCCCACTTTCTCCTTGCTTCCAATTCCAGGCTCTCCCGCTGCAGGTTGAGACAGGGGTCCCCCTGCAGGACCCTCAGCAGCTGTGGAGGCAGGGTGCAAAACCATGTGTTTATTTTTATTAGAAATGTTCTCGGTATAAAAACAGTCATGCGCTACACATTGTCATCAATAACCATCACCAAACACCCAGGCACTGAACTCCGTGTCATCGGCAGGAGGGGCAGGCGGGGGGCAGGCGGGGGCAGGACACGCGGCAGACGGGCAGGGGGCAGGCGGGCAGGCTGCGGGCCACAGGGACACACACAGAGGCCACCGGGAAGACGCGGCACTTGGCAACACACTTGAGATTGGATTTTGTTTTGGCTTTTTTTGCGTTTTGGATTTTTTTTTCTTTTTCTCTTTTGCGACACGTAAGATTTGGTGAATGGGGGTGACAGTGGCAGGGAGAAAGCAAGGGCTGGATGTAATGAAGGTGAGGAGGGGGCTGAGGACAGGAAAGAAACCTGCACGGGAGACCCAGGGGAGCACAAGAGAAAAAACTGGAAAGATCTGGAGACGGAGGATGCAGGAGGAAGAGGGGGCAGAGGCAGAAAGAAAGCAGCTAGGGAAAAGCAGAGCACACAGACAGGTGCAGACGCAGAAAAGGCAGTGGTAAAATAAAGACAGGGATGGAAACAGACTGGGACGGTCACCAGTGCGACAGCAGAGACAAAGGGAGAGAGAAAACCAGCTCTGGGGCCCACGCAGCCTGAGCCCGTCATTTGGGGCCGGGAGGGGCCATGGTCCAAGATGCAGGCTCTTGGGGTGGCCTGCAGCCGGCCCGGCCTCTTGTCCTCCTCCTGTCACCTGCCCGGCTTGCCCAGGCTGCCCGGCAGTGACTGCCGGGGGCTCTGCTGTCCTCAGCACCAAGCCGCGTCCGTGGGCACCCACGGGCAGGCAAGACATCAGCTGGGCCCCTGGGAGTGGCCCTGGCCCGACGCGTCAGCCACAAGGGTCTCGGGTCCTCCTCCTCTTGTTCGGCTCTGGTGGCCTAGCTAGATTGCATGGTTGGTGTAGGTGACGTAGGTCTGTTTGGTGGCCAGTGCTGGAAGGAGAGAGACCGGGGTACCCAGACATCAGGGGCAGGCTTTTTCAAACCCTTCTTCTGCACAGTCACTGCCCTGCCCACAGCATTAGGTCCAGACCCCTGAACCAAGCCGTTGACATCCCCCAAACTGAATGGTGGCCCCCCCCCCCCCCACCCCTTTGCTCCCCCCCTCCCCTCCCCCTACCCTGCACTCCCCCCCCCCCGCAACTAGTGCCTCATCCCCCCACCGCACCCCCACCAAATTCCCCCACTCCCTGAACCCATCATCCTTCCCACCTCCACACCTTCGCTGGGGCTAGGCCGCTTCCCTGGAGGGCCCTGCCCTTCTCACTCTGTTGCTTTAGTTAGGATCCCTCCTTTGATGGGCCCTCCCTCCCCACCCCACTGCTCTGGGAGGGTCCCCCGACGCCCTGCCCCCAACAAAGCCCCCACCACCTCCCAACTCCACCACACTTGAGGAGAATCATTTTTATTTGTGATATTAATTATATATAGCCTTAAAGTATTATCGACAGAAGGGTTTCAGGTCCACAGCACACATTCTGGAAGAGCACATGCGAAAAACAGACATTAGACAGAACCTGGCAGCCTGGGGGATGGGAGTGGCAAGCTGGGACAGAGTGAATGAATGATGGAACCAGTGGCCGGGCCCTGCGAGGCTAGACACTAACTAGCTGACCAGGAGGCCCCTCCGACTGACGCGGCCCCAGTCCCTCACTCAAGGAAGACGGAAGATCTCCAGGTCCCATCAGGCCTCAGTGTGGCTACCCTTCCCATTTCTGGGCATCCCTGTCTCACCCCAGCCTTGAGTCTCCCTTATCTGCACCCTGAGCAAGGGCCAGCCACCACCAGGACCTGGGCTCTGTGTCTGGGTACCCTCATTTCCCAGTCTCAGCCCCCTTTGCCCCCCCCCCCACCCAGCTGGGCGACAAGCTCTTCCTGGCATGAGCCTCCCCTACCTCCACCCAGCTGGGGTTCAAACCTCATGGCAGCCTAGTGACAAAGCCAGATAAGGGCCACCCTCCTGCGACAAATGAGGCACTGAGGCCAGTTGGGTGAGGAGCCCGGCCAGGCCCTTAGTTTTGTCCTGTCAGGATCCAGGGTCTCCCGGCATGGCCGGGGACAGCTCAGTGGAGAGTCATCAAGGTCAGAATTGCTGCGTAGGGTGGGAGCTAAGTGCTGCTGCATGGAGGCGGCCAGACAAGGGACAGTTACGGTGCCCTAGTGCGCAGAGCTGGCCTGACACTCCATCAGGGGCCTCTCCACCCAGAAAAGGACCGTCCCTGCCAGACTCAGCCAGGGCACCCAGCCTGGAACGGAGGACACGGAGGGGGAGCAGTGTGGCTGGACGCTCCGATCCTCTACCCCATGTGCTGGGCCCACAACTGCTGAGTTAAGACCACGCTTCCCACACTCCCTGCTGGATGACCTTCCTGCTAATGACTTGCGAGTGGAAGAGCTGTGTGTCGTTTGATTTGCATGTCATTTGATTAAAACTGTTTCTCCATACTTCCCCTCTTCTGCCTTCCAGGGCAGAGCAGTCACTGAGAGGGACCAGCCTCAGCACAACCTTCTGGGAGCCGCTGGAAGAGACCCGGGTCCCGAGGCCTGCCCACCCACTACACCAGCATAGCCGGAAGCCTACTGACATAGGCAGGATTTCTGGGTCCCACTACCAGAGGGTCCATCAAGTGTGACCAGAAGCGAACTTGTGGGGGGGGTGGGGCGAGCAGAGGGGCACCTCGTAGGACCAGCGGGGCAACATGAGGGGTGGAACACAGGGGAGCTAAAGGAAGAACTTTCTCCTGAGTGGAGAGGGTGGCCTTATACGGTAGTTCAGCTGCCTGTCAGCTGAAATACGCAAACAGAACATGGACAATCACTTGGCTGGGCCGCAGCCAGGAAGCTGCAAGTCTCAGGTTCCCCCCCGGACAGGTGGCAGGAAGGAAACGGGGCCCATGACTTCAGAAGGAGGCTTACAAAGCATGCCTCCTTCATTACTAAAATGACCCGTGTGCCTCCAGGGTGCTGGCTGACCACGAGGGAAGGACCACGGACAGGGCAGTTTTGAGGGAACAGCATCCAGGAGGGTCCTGGGCTGGACAGACTTGGGCAAAGGAGCCCGGACACAAAGGCAGAGGTGCT
The DNA here is from genome assembly GCF_002288905.1 of Enhydra lutris kenyoni. Taxonomy (NCBI): domain Eukaryota; kingdom Metazoa; phylum Chordata; class Mammalia; order Carnivora; family Mustelidae; genus Enhydra; species Enhydra lutris. The sequence continues at coordinate 4,580,170 of NW_019154112.1, forward strand.
GAAAGCGGGGGAGGGGCGCTATGCAGATCAGCATTCTGGGGACAGGAGTCTCTGATCCCCTCCCTCTGTGACCTCCGGCAGCTCCTCCCCCCACCTCCTAGGCCCCACCTGTAACACAAAAGAGCTCAGTGGCCCTTTGGCCCAGACTTCTTTCCCTGCGGGCCTCCCCCAGCCCCACGTCTCCACCCCACTCTCTCCAGCACGGTCAGAAAAAGAGACAGCGGCTGAATCAGTTCCCCGGGGCTCCATCACCCCCTGGGTGAACTGATAAAATTGAGTCTCCAAACCTGCAAACCCGCCAGCAGCTGCGGCTCAGAGGTGAAGGAAAACAGCAGCAGGAGCAGCCAAACCTCCACCAGCTGTAGGGAAACAGGCACCGGGGGCCAAGGGCACCCACGCAGGCAGGAGGAGGAAAATGGCAGGGAGGTGAGGGACAGGTGGGCCCTGCCGTCCCTCTAAGAACAGAGCTGTTTCCAATAGAAAAATCCAGTCCTTGGGTTCCAGAACCTGGAAATGCATTCAGCCCTCAGCTACAAGCCAGGGGCCCCAGAGTCCTTCAGCGCAGCTTCGGTCTCACCATCTGGAAAATGGGAGCAGTGAGTCTGCCCGGGCCCCCCCCCCCCACCCGCCGGGAGCTAACTGTGAGACTCTCCCACTGTGGCTGGGAGTCAGGAGGCTTCGGGTCCGGTCCTGCCCTCCCCAGTACAGGGGGTCGCAGCACCTGCCAAGCAGCCCTTCCGACAAACTGAACCTCTCAGCGCCTCAATTTTCTCATCTGTACAATGGGTGGCTCTCAGCCACAAGGTGGAGGGAACCCTGCAAAGTGGTGGGCAAAGGGGCAGGGCTGAAATGACTACAGCAAAGGGGATAGCGTGAGGACAGTGATGCTCCAGAGGCATCCTCAACCCGAAGGGAGGGACACGGAGCAAAAGCCAAGGGCCCCAAACCCATGCCTTGCCTGTGACAGACCCTTGCTGCTCTTCAGTCCCTGCTACCTCAGATAACAATTAGCTGGGCGGTGGTAAGCAAGAGCTGACAGCCCCCATTTGTCGCCCTGTGTCTCTGTGCCCAATCTGCCCACAATCAGGCCCCTGAATTATTTATTCTGTTTTTTGTGTAAAGATACGTGGCCTCCCAGTGACAGAGTGAAAAATGGCCCTGCTCCACAGGAGTGACATCTCCCCACTCTCCCTGCTCATACCCCCTCGCTCTGGCATCCCCAGAATTAATCACCGGGCTCCCACCCAGCACCCCCACAGCTCCTGCTATCGCCAAGCTAAGGGACAGTGGTGGCAAAGGGTCCTGGCCTCTGGCTCCCACAGGTGGGCAGAGGGAGCAAACAGCTCTCGTCCTTCCCTTGCAGGAAGCGGGGCTGGGAACCCTGCGGCGCTTCCCTTCCCTGGGCCTCCATTCCCCTCCTTGTCTGGTGGGGGGTGGGGTGGGAAGGGGTGGGAATTCTACCCTGTCCCCATGGGACCAACCTCAACAGAGACAGAAGAAGCCATGTCAGTGAGGAGCCATCAGACCTGTCTGGGAAGGCCCTGCCCTCTGGTTCCCTCTGGCCAGTGACAGCACCATGAGGGTCACCCTTTGGGGTTAGGGTGTTATCTCCAGTTAGCCGCCCATGGTCCCTGGAGGGCTCATGCCCCATTCAGACGAGCCCTGGAGCAGAGCTCATTTGACACACCTGCCTGCACCAGGGTAGTAGGGCCTGGAGAGTGGAACCCGGGACAGGTAAGTCTCCGTGGGAAGGAGGAAAACCGAAGGCAGGGGTCTGGTGAGGGGCTGCATTTGGGGTTTCTGCAAATCTAGACACAAAAGGCCAGAGGTGGGGCATCCTGGAAGGACAAGGCCCCTTCCCATCTCAGAGTGTAGGCCCCAGGGGACTCCTGAAGGGAGTCCTAGGGCTGTAGGTCCAAAGGGAGCTCTGGGAGGATTGGAACCAGAGGTCATCTGGCAGAAGATGGGGGCTGGGGGGCAACACATGGTCTTCAGCATGTCAAAGAAGGGGGCATGTCAAAAGCCACCTATACTGTTCCGCACAGAGAAGGGGGCCCCAGAGAGAGGAAGACCATGTGAAGTTGGGGTCAAGGGAAAGACACTGGGGCCAGCGAGCCACTGACTTGCTGTGTGACCTCAGGAGAGTCACTCACCCTTTCTGGGCCTCAGCTGGGGATCAAACCTCTAGCCCCACCCCAGCCTTACAGGACTGTTGTGAAGATCACTCAACAGGGCAGAGGGCTTTGGGAGGGAAAAATCCTGTCTGGATGTAGGAAGAGACTTCCCTTCTTTACACAGATGGCGGTCTCTCAACACGTGGGAGCCGTGCTGAGAAAGGGAGGGAAGATGCTTTCCCAGGGCCACGAGGTGGGGGAGCTTGTGAGAGGTGCTGCCCCAGCCAAAACACACAAAGGAGGCTAGGTCTTCTGGTCTCCTGACCTCCTTGTCAGTGACACAGGGCCTCCTCTTAGAGCCTGCACTCCAGACACTCCTGTAGTCTAGCCCATACTCCTCCTGCTGCCATCAACAATGTCCATTTCTGGCCTTTCCCCCAGGACGAGAGGGAAGCAGCTGAGTACTAACTCCCAGGTCCCAAACAGGACTGAGAGTCTCCCCAGAGGGAGGGGCTCTTCTCCTTCCCCACCAGTGGGATCCCCCCACCCCCAGGACTTTCAGAGAGCAGGGGAGGCAGAAGCTGCCACTTAAACTATTTGGACACTTGCACGATATCCAGGGAGGGAGCCAAGGTCTCAGTGAGCAGGGGTGACCACGGCTACCCCTTCGTCTCGCCCCCGCCAACCACTGGAGCAGCTAGAATGGAGGCCCACCCCACAGGTGGGAGACCCCATGGCTCACCCCAGGGCAGAGGCCTCCATCTCCAAGGAAGCAGTAGGGACATCACCGTGAAGGTCAAGTCCAGCCCAGCTACCTGGTGACTTTGTGACCCACATGAATCCCTAACCTTACTGAGCCTCCCTTTCCTCATCTGTATTACACAGATGATAAATAACTTGCCTTTTAAGGTCGCATGGCTGTGTGTCACACAATCGGGGTTCAAGGAGTGGTTGCCACCACGGTGCCCCCGAGGCACCCCTGTCCCTCACATGCCCTGCCCCTCTCTCCCCTCCATCTCTTCTCACAGAGGGCTGGCTGCAAGGGGGGACCAGAGAAGCTAGTAAAGATGGCGGCCTCACTCCCTCATGCACATTCCTGCCCAGGCCCAGACCTTGGGCCTGCCCCTCAGATGCTGAGGTCCCCCTTAAAGCATGACCCTCTACTGCAGAGGTTTCCTTGGACCATCCCTTGGGAACACCCAGCCTACAGGGAACTGAGGCCTCTGGAGACCCTCCATCCAACCTACTTCTTCCCTTACCATCCTAGGGACCCACCTCCTGGGTCCCCATCTCTCAGGGTCCTGTTAGGGCGTGGCCAGGCGGGCACCAGAGCCTCTGTGCCCAGGTCACTAAAGGGCCAGAAAGCAGAGGCCCTCTAGACAACCCATTCTCCCAGAGGGACTGAGAGGGCACAGGCCCAGATCTTGGTCCCAGGGCAGAGAAATCCCAGAGCCCCCATCACCCTGCGTGAACCAGGTTCCCCCACAGCCTCACCCTTGGCAGTCAGATCCCTGGAAGGGTGCAGCTAAGGCTAGGTGGGGTGGGACCTTGAGGTTCTCTCCTGGTTACCAAGATGGGGCGGGGCAGAGGGGCACTAACCTGGCGCCTCAAGGTTCTCCCAGAATCCCCACTCACCTGTGGCCTCAGGTCTCTCCCAGGAACCCCAGAAAATGGGCTTACAGAGGGACACGGCCAGGGTCCCGGTTATGGGGGCTGGCCTTCTCCGGGAAGGAGACGAGGCTGGGTGGGGCCCTGAGGGAGAGGGGAGGACCCGGACACTCACCAGGGGTCTCGAGGTTCTCGCAGAGCTCAGACTTGGCCTCACCATTGGGCCGGAAGCTGCCCTTCTGCGTGAACTTGTTGGACATGGTGGCGGCGGTGACGACGGCTTTGAGGCTGCGCTTGCGCTTGGGCACATTCTGCTCCGGGTGGAAGAGGATGATGTAGACCTTGGGCATGTAGAGCATCCCCAGGGACACCGAGGCGCTCAGACTCACCGAGACCGTCAGCGTCGTCGTCTGGATGTACAGCTGGAGGTGGGCCAGGGGTGGCATCAGAAAAAGCTCTGCCCCAGCCTCAAGGTCCCGACCCCAGGAACAGACACAAGGGGGACAGACCCTGGGAGTCCTGCCCCATATCCCACTGACTTTGGGCAGAAGGGAGTCATGGTGTTGAGCTGGGACTTTAGATCAGACTCTCTGGATTCAAATCCTGACTCTACCATTTCCAGCTCTGTGATCTTGGACAAGTCCCACCCTGTGCCTCAGTTTCCCCACGTGGGCATACTGCTATAATACTCACCTCATAGGGCCGCCATGAGCATGAAATGCCTTGGTAAATGGTGACGTATATACAACAACGCCCAGCCCATGGTACATACGTACATGGAAGCGTTTCCCACTGCTTCATGCCATGTGGGGGGAGCACCCCTAAAGAAGGGCCCTCAGGGAACCACAGCTGACCCTCCCAGCAGCATCCCGCTACACAGGGCTGGGAGTGAGATGAACATCTGTCGGTGCCTTGGGGTAACTCCCAGGGGCCAGGCCACAGCCCCTCGACCAGGTCCCCATTCAGTGACTGCAACCCGCACTGCTGCCCTGTGCAGAGCAGGCCACTGACACAGGAGCCACGGCACCCAGTGAGATATGGCGATGGCACAGTCAAAGCCCATTTCACGCTCGCTCGCCAGCACTAACGGTGACAGATGTTTAGCAAAATGAAAGTCCATTAATCTGGGTGTCGGATAATCCATTCTTCAATAGCAGGGCCTTCCAGGCAGGGCCTGACAATTCCCACTGCCCCCTGGGGTCCCCTCCCTGCCTCCTCCATCACCCTTCCCAGTCCTCCAGGCCTCTGTTGTCCTGCAAGCCCCCCCCAACCTCCGTGGGGCCAGAGGAGACCCAGGCTATAGCCGCCAGGTCTGGGCATGGGGAAGGCAGGAAATGCTCTACCTCCTAAATCTGCCATTTCTAGATCTGGGCCCCCTCCCTTGGGGCCTGGCTGATGTGCCATCTCCTCTAGAAAGCTCTCCCTGAACCCCAGCTCTATCCAACCCCCTATGACACCCATTCTCGTACTCTGCCCCATCTGCCCTTCTCTAGAAATGCTTCATGACCTGGATCTGAAGGCTGTCTTTCCAGCTATCCTTTGAGAGAGAGGCTGGAGAAGCCCTGGGGTCTGAAAGGAAAGAGGGATGTGACCCTGAGTCTCAAGCCCTCTCTAGCCCTCAGTTTACTCATCAGTGCAATGGGATGAGAGCTGCTACCTCTCCCAACCCACGAGGTGAGCCAAACCCAGATTGTGAAGCTCTGTGAACTTGCACAGCACCATGGGGAAGGAGGCTGGGAGTGTGGAGAAGTGGTTTTATTTGTCACTGTTCAGAAACTGTCACAAGCCCAGGGAAATGAGAGCCTGGTCCCTAGACAGCACACACCTCTCTGGACACAGTCATCTCCTGTCCTCCCATGCAAGCCATATTCTCACTCTTGTGCAACAGCGCTCCCTCCCAGCATGACTGGCCAGTAGGAGGGTATTGGCTACCTCTCCTGCCCCCTGAGATGGGGCTGATGGCAGGGGTGGGGGGGACGGACAGGCTCCACACCACTGGGGAAAATGATGAAGGTCTGGGCTAATCAAGATGATGCTTGTTTTCTGGATCTTCATCATTGGACGGGGAGCTCCCTGGGTGAGGGTACGTCTCCCTCATTAGACCGGGGCCTCCCTGAGGGCAGTCTCCCCTCTCACTGGGGGTTCTTGGGTGTTGGGGTCGTGTTTCCAAGTCAGATATCCATCTTGGGCCCTCTGCCCACACCTTGTTGATTGGGGGGTGGGGCGTGCATTCGGGCCCATTTGGAGTTGGTGGACCAGGGATAGAGGCCCCCTCTCTGGACAGAGTGAGCCCTGTGTTGGGGGCAAGATTCCACTCTGCTCTGAGCCACTGTGGGATGCTAGACCCCTCCACTAACACAGGCAGAAGAGCCCAGGGGACACACATGTGGTTCCATGCCCTGCTGTCATCATCTTAAATCCTGAATAATTTTTGAACAAGGGAAGGGGCTTTCACTTTCTTTCTGCATAAGGCCCTGAAAACCAGAGAGCCAGCCCTGAACACGGAAAACAGTACAATCCTTGGTGTTCTCTTTTGCTTTTCAGACTAGGAGCCTTTTTGCAAAGATATAAGATGGGGCATAAACCAATCCAACCTAAGCAAGCTGCCCCCACCTGCTGGGGCCCTGCCCTTCCAGCAGGGGCCTCGGGGGCTCATCTAGCCATCCCAGGCTGAGGGGCAGCCGGCCCCGTGCAAGCACAAGTAAGGCTGCACACCCCAGTCCCTCTCCATGCTCTGGGGTCTGGAATTCCCACCCTCCCACCAGCTCACACGTTGTCCCAGAGCCCCCTGTGTGAAGGCGCACGTTGTCACCAAGAGGTGATAGCATGCTGATTCTATCAAAGAAGGAGCAGCCCTCTAAAACCTCTAGAACCCAGCAGACACCCCCAACCCCCAGGGATGAGGCCCAGGTACAGATGCAGCCCTCCAAGGCCGGTGGCCTGAGAGGTGACCTCCAGGATCTGATTTCGTCTTGTTTCCCAGCCAACCTGTCTTTCAGACGGAGGTGCCTGGATTCCTGCTCCCCTTTCTGGTCAGGCCCTGGCTACACTCTGTCCTCTGCAAGAAATCCTACCTTTGCCTCACAAGTGGCTGCTCCCCAGAGCGAAGAGGTTGTCAGAGCTAGGTCTGATGGGCGTGGACAGAGGTCACCATGGGTGGGGCAAAGGGCCCAGAAAGGAGCTGCTGTGGAGGGAGATGAGGAGTCTCCCATTTCCCTGTGAGGCCTGCTGGGCAGAGGGTCCAAGGGGCCCCACTGGGGATGCCGAGGAGATCTACCTGCTCCACAATTTGGCCCAGGCTGATCCCAGTGGCCACAGAGATCCTCGGAATCTGTACAAACCAGAGAAATGAACCTCCCCACCACCTGGTCAGCCTCTGTGGCTAGGTCCCACCCAAGGGCAGCTAAGTGGGAACCCCACGTGGTGGAGAAAGCATGCTGTGCACGGCTCTGGGTAGTGCTGCACGGCGGCCACAATAACCCTGGCGACTGGGGCTAGCATGGGGAAAGCCATCCACCTGCTCAGCCCAGCAGCACAGACTGCTTCGCTCCATGCCACCACCTGCACGCTGGGGAAATGGGCGCCACCGAGCCCCTGCACACATGTGTGCACACAGCCTGGGCACGCCCACATGCCCACAGACACGCACGCCCATAGACACATGCACCTCTGCATTCACACACACACACCCCTGACCTCACAGCTGTGTGCTCACACATGACTCAGACTCACACCGGGGGGCATGTGCACGCACACACACGCACTCCCTTCCTGCACCTAGGTACGCTCGCATGCACGCACCCAGATGCATTCACCCGTATCTGCACACATACCTGAATATGCACCTACAAGTGCACACACACACATCTGCACATACATGGCCAGGCACATGCAACTCGTCTGCACACCCACATGCATCCCAGATGTGAAGCTCTCAGTGTACACACCTGCCCGCCCCCACCCCGTGTACGTGAACGCAGCCACCTGCACACAGATACACACACCACCCAGCCACCACCAACCATGCACAAGAAGGCACACACACCTCTGTAACCACGCAACTCCCCGCCGCGGCCCCACCCCTCTCTCTCTCTGCCTGTTTGCACGGCTGGCAGAGCCCAGTGGAGATTCAGAGATTCAGCTCCTGGTGGCCTGTACCTCTAGGAAGTTGGGTCCCAGCATGGGGTGGGAGAAGACCTCATATCCCAGCCCCCTCCTTGTGCTGAAGCGCAGAGGGGAAGGTCATGTCCCATGTCCCCCACTATCAGGACCAGAGCAGGGTCACCTGTGGCTGAGAGGCTAGCCTGCTGTGTGACCCCAGGCAAGTAAGGGCCTCTGCGCCTCTCTGGGCCTCAGGAGAGATCATTTCAGAGGCTCCTTTTCAACATCTATACTCAGGGGAGCCTCTTAAAAAGGAAGAAATTAGAGGCAGTCCGGGTAGCCTGGAGAGATGTAGGGGCTGAGCAGGAGGCGGGGCCTCAGCAGCCGGAGGGGGGAGGGTCTGACGGCCCCCTGGGAGGGCAGGACCCCCACCGAGGAAACTATAGGAAGGCAGAATCAGGGGCTCAGCCAGCATGTTGTCTGCCTTCCAGCCGTTCACCTTTACTCCCTGAGGAGGCAAGGGAAGGAGACTCCTGGTGTCGCCAAAATTTCTCAAGCTATCAGCTTCCTACAGTGTGGGGTGGCTTCCCCTGCTGGCTCTGTGGGCCCCCTGGGCACTGCGGGCCACGGGCTCCGCCTGTACTTGTCCTCAGCAGGGAGGGCTTCCCGCAGGCCTGTGGGGGCAGGAGACCTGGCTCACAGGGCAAGCTAGGCCTGGTGGCTGCTTTAGCTCAGGTTTGTGGGGTGACCTGGAGCCAAACCTGGTCCCTGATCTCAGGGCCCTCACTGCCAACCCCAATGTCTGCTTCTCAGAGCCCCACAGCCCACTGGCCACCTTTAGAAGGCAAGCTACAGGCCTCTCCCGGCCAGGCCCAGGGTTTCAGCATGGAGGGCAGAGGTCCTGCCCTCAAGGAACTCTTGGAGCAGAGGTGGCCCTTACCAAGGAGGCTGCAGGGCAGGAAGGTGTCCCAGGGCTGCAGGGGGGCAGTGTGGACTGGGTTTGCAGAGGGGGGTTCCTGAGTTAGGCACAGCAGGGTCAAGTTCAACCATGCCACCTATGGGCTGTGTGATCTCAAATGAGTCACTTGGCCTCTCTGTGCCTCTGTGTCTCGTCTATAGACAGGGATAGTGCTATCCACCTTACCCTGCTACTGTGGATGCGGGCCATCAGGTAGAGTGTCAGGCCCATGACAAGCTCCCCATCCATCATGGCCTTGGCAGCAGCCTCACTGAAAGCCAAGGATCCTGAGTAGCTCACAGCTGGGCAAGTTCCAGCTTCAAATGCCAGCCATGGGCTGGTGACAACACCAGCTCCAGCTCCAGCCGGGCCCTCAGCCCTGAACCCCAGCCCTGTGTATTCAGCAGCAGTACATGGACCTCTTAACAGGCACCCCAAACTTAACACATCCAGAGGACCACCAGATCTCGGTCCCCAAACAGGCTCCTCTGTGCTCTTCCCCACCTGAGAGTGCAGACGTTCCTTCCTCCCGATCCTCACACCAAAACCCAGAGTCATCCTTGACTCTCCTCTGCACTTCTTGCCCCACATGCAATCCGTCCCAAATCCAGCCGCCTCACCTGCAGACACATCCAAGAACCCCTGCTTCCCATCACCCCTGGCCCCAGAAGCCCCCTGCTGGGCTCGCTACAGTCACCTCCGCATTGGCCATCCAGGTCTCGGCCCACCTTCCTCCGGGCTCCACCCAGCAGCCAGAGAGATCCTTCTAAACCCGCACTACGTCATGTCCCTCACTGCTCAGAACCCCGATGTGGCTCCCTTCTCACTGATGGTAGAAGCCCACATCCTTCCCACAGCCTCTGAGTCCTCCACCATCTGCCCTGTCATCTCTCTGACCTCTCTGTCCCCATCACCTTCCCCTGGGTTCCTCAGCACCAGCCACCCCACAGAGAGGTAGACGGCTTTCAAACCCATCAGGCCATGTGATTGTGACAACACCTTAATGACTGCAAGAGAAGGATCATGGCCCCAACATACTGATGGAGAAACTGAGGTGGAGAAGCCAGCTGCTGTGCCCAAGATCCCAAACATAGAACTCGGACCAGGAGCTGGAGTCCTTGGTCCCAATAACCCCTGGCCCATCTCTAACCTCTGGCTTCAGTGACCCTCCGTCCTTCAAGATAAAACCCTGCAGGAGCCAGGCAGCTCAGGGGCTGGGATGTGGTCGGAGTGCACGGGGCCCTGGAGTCTGTCCAGGCCCACAGGATGGCCTGACAGAGCCAGCAGGAGGCACCCTGTCTGCAGCTCTGGCTGGTGGAGGGAAGGACCCTCAGCTGACACCCCAGGCTCCCAGGCTTCAGAGGCTTGGTGACCAGGAGAGAAGGAGTGAGTGCTGATCCATCCCCCACCCAGGGACCCAGGGGGACCCTGCAAGGGCAGAAAGAGGGGCAGGCAGGGACAAGGAAGAAAGGAGTGGATGCATGGAAGATGGGGCTGAGCAGGGCGAGAGGTGGGAAAGAGTCTAGAAGAGATTGAAGGCTGACAGAGAGGAGAGAGGGAGGCAATGGGGGGTAGAGGCAGGGAGGGAAGGGAAGAAGAAGGAGAGAGTTGAGACGGGTGGGAAGGGGAAGCCAGAAAAGAGAAAGGGTGGGAGAGAAGAGGGACAACCCAGAAGCCAGAGAACAGATGGAGGCAGAGGAAGCAGTGAGGCATGGAAGAAGTCCTCTCCAGAGCAGAAGGAAAGGCCAGCGAGCCCCCATGGCTGCCTGCAGCTCAGGGCCCTCACTCTCCCCCCACCACGCACCTTGTCTGCTGACTGCGAGGTGCCAAAGAAGATGGGGATGAAAGCGAGCCAGACGATACAGGTGGTGTACATGGTGAAGCCGATGGGCTTGGCCTCGTTGAAGGTCTCGGGCACACCGCGCGTCTTGATGGCGTACACGGTGCACGTGACCATGAGCAGCATGCTGTACCCCAGCAGGCAGATGAGCGACAGGTCCGAGATGTCGCACTTGAGCACGCCCCTGGCAAAGCGGGGGTCGAGCGTCCGCTGGTCCTGGAAGTCCACCACTGAGTGGGACGGGTCCACCACAAACCACACGCAGATGCCGAGGAGCTGCAGGGAGATGAGGCTGAAGGTGATGGCCAGCTGCGAGGCAGGGCTGATGAAGCGCGGTGCGCTCACCGACCGCTTGCCCTGCTCGAAGATGCGGTAGATGCGGTTGGTCTTGGTGAGCAGGGCCGCGTAGCTGATGCTCATGCCCAGTCCCAGGAAGATACGGCGCAGAGAGCACGTCCCCAGGTCGGGCTCAGCGATCATGAGGAAGGTGGTGGCGTAGCACAGGAAGATGCCGGCCAGCAGCACGTAGCTCAGCTCTCGGCCCGAGGCCTTGACGATGGGTGTGTCGTTGTAGCGCACGAAGGTGACCACTACGAAGAGCGTGGCAGCGATGCCCACTACTGCCAGGAAGAGGGGCAGCACGGCCCAGGGCGAGTCCCACTCCAGCTTGATGATGGGGATGGGCCGGCAGCCCGTGCGGTTCTCGGTGGGCCGCATGTCGTACGGGCACGTCTTACAGGTATAGCGGTCCACCTGGTACTGGTACCCCGTGCACGGCTCACAGTGCCAACAGCAGGGCATCCCCTTCACAGTCTTCTTCCGCTCACCCGGCTGGCACGGCAGGCTGCAGATGGAGCGGGGTGGCTGCGGCCCGCTCCCCGGCCAGTGCATCCGCTCTATCTGGCAACGACATCGCAGGGGAGCTGGCCTCAGGCTATGCCACCCGCTGCCCGGGGCCACCCCACCAGCTGGCATCCCGGCCACGACCCGCTGGACCCAGCAGCTGGACTTAAATAAGCCCACCTGCGTGATGCAGCCCTGGCTAACCCAGGAAACATCCTGAGCAAATCCCAGACCCTCCAGGACCGTACAGAGACCCTGAGCCCAGAGAGCAGCAGGAAGAACCAGGAGTCCCACGGGGAAGCAGAGGGAACTCAGGAGCCCTGATTCCAGACACACCCAGCATCACCCAGGAGCTTGCTTTGGGCCTGTCCCAAACCTACTGGCAGGATCTGAGTCTTAACCAGACCCTGCAGGTGACTTGTGTGCTTGCTGGGAGATGTGCCGTCTTCCCCGTGGCTCAGCCCACAGTGTCTCCTCTGGGTGGGACAGGAAGCTGTGCTCAGCAGAGAGCAATGACAGATTTGCTCAGAGGACACAGAATCTGTGCCCAGGGATTAGAATTTCTTTACATCTTGCTCTAAATTAGCGCTAGTCACGGTTATATGTCTCCGAAGACACAGTCGCTGCGAGCAAAGGAGCCACGGGGCGTGTTGGCACCCCTACCAAATTCAGTGTTACAAAAAAGCCTAGAAAGTCAGCGAGAGGCGCAGAAGAGCTCCAGGCCCTGAGCAAAGGGAGCTGGACTACACTTGGGAACCGTGTTCAAGGCATCTGTTCCAAATAGAGCGGCTGCTAGGAGTTCACACTTGGCAAGCAGGGGGCCTGGCCAGACAGGTGCTCCTCTGTGCTGGGTCCTCGCTCCCAGAGAAGGAATAAGCAGCTGCTTGGGCAAGGGGATGGTTTCAGAGCTGAGGAAAAGGGGAGGGGCAGCCAAAGATGGGCTCCCAGGAGTGGGGAGGAAAAGCTCAGGACAGCAGCTTGTCCTGTGGCTCTGGGCATGACAGGGCCATGTGGTCCCCTAGAGCCAAAGAGCACAGGAACAACCTGGGCCACGATCCCTATAGGAACAATGAAGCAGGACAACCCCGGCCACCGGAGCTCTGAGACTGTAGAGAAACAAATGGCAACGGTGGCTGTTCTAGAAAACTCTGGCTCCCATAGAAAGAGCCATAAATGCAGGTAAATCCTGGGATCACAGGTGTGTTGCCAGCTGGCTGTGAGCCCTGCAGCGAACACCTCAACCTCTCTGAGTCTTTGTTTCCCGACCTGATCCAAGGACACCAGAAAGAGGCCAGTCTGCCCTTTGCTACTTATTGTGGCTTCCATTTGGAAGTCATCACAGAAATTGTATTTCCCCAGAAGCTCAGCCCCACGAGGCGCGGGGCTCTGTGCCTGTTCCCTGCCTCATGTCTAGCCCCCAGCACAGGGCTGGCATGCCAGGGACCCTGGGACTCTCTGTCTATAACAGAGGAAGTGAGGAAGTGAGGCCCAGGCACCAGCCGTGAGAGGCCATCTCAGTTTCAGTCTCTTCCACTGGCCCCCATCCCAGCCCGGCCTGCTCTGTGACCCCCACAGCACAGCCCAAACTGAGCCCTCAGGAGAAAACGGGGAGGATGTGACAGTTGAAGTCCAGTTCCCCTGACCTTCCCTCTGCCCCGACTCCATACTGGCTGAGGGGCCTTGTATCATCAGGGATGTGTCCGCTGCCCTCCCCACATCGAGGCCCTGCCTTCACTTACCACAGCTGTAGAATGGGATAAGAACAGTGCCTGCCTCACAGGGCTGCTGTCCACATAGTAAGGTCCCACACTTACCACAGTTGCTGTATACAGCAGGCACTCAGTAAGGCTGAGCTGCCGATGTTGCTGGTGAACTGAATCACAGGTCCCCACTGCTCCCCTCACTGGACCCCAAAGAGAAACGCCTCCATATGGGATATCATCCCCTTGGCCAAGTGCTCCCACCGGCCCTGTTTTGTCTGTCTATCTCTCTTCAGCAACCCAAGGAACATCACCGTGGGAATGGGCTCTACTCCCGCCCTGCCATGTGGCCTTTGGAACATCCCTCAGGCTGGGCTCACAGAAATACTGCCTCTCACTCAGAAGATTGTCAGAGCCAAATGGGATCATGGGCAGAAAGTGTTTCGAGGAGCTTGAGGGGCTTGTCGCTGGAAGAGATTCCTATAAGAGGAGACAGCAGGGACATGAGGCAACTCTCCCAGGATCGGCAACAGGGAGTCTGAGGCCAGACACGGGCCTGGGCCTTCTGGCCTCTCTGGTCCATCCATCCGGCTGTCACATTGTGCCTGCCCCAAGCACGGCTCACCCCTTCACCTTGCAAGGTAGGGGCCAAGTGCACTGGCGTTTCCTTAGGGAATGAACCACAGGCCCTTTCTCTCCAAATACATGCTCTAGTCACAGCTAGGTACACTGAGGCCAGAGGGGGAGAGCGGCAATGTCCCGGGGACAATCAGGGGCCAGGAAAATGCAGCTAGGAGGATTCAGGAGAAGACATCCCCCACCCCAGCTGCCCATAATACCCAGAAAAATGATGACCTTCTAGATGCAGTTTGACAGCTTTAAGAAATGCTCTCAAACAGCCCTCTACCCCCAACCAGAAACTCCACCTGACAGTGCCCTTTGCCTTAAGACATTGTCCTCCTTTGTCCCAATGCAGCCCTCCCCCCGCCACCCCCAAACTCCCATCCCCCCACAACTCCCTGCTTCCCTGTACCTGCTGAGCCCTTCAGTCCAGGGTAAATTGTCCAGATTATTCAGCATTTTCCTCCGCCAGGAGGCAGCAGGCAGGAAGGCCCCAGGCCAAGGAAAAGGGCATACAGCAGAAAACCCACAGCCCTATCCCTCCATTTCTGGAAGGGGTGGCACTCAGGGCCCTTGGAGGCCTGGACTAGGGCCTGGAAGGAAGCCTGGGCTTGGTAGCAGCAAACTGGGAGTCAGGGCTGGTCCTTGCCATCAGCGGCCATCTCCCCTTGGTCTTACCTCCCAGGGGTTGGGTGGCACACGTGACTCTGTCCATCCCTCCTGGGGCCCCTCCCTGCCCTCCCACCACATACTTACTCTGAGGTGCAGGTGGTCCGTCCAGGAGCCAATGACCTTGTACTCAGCCGAGCCATTGCGCAGCTGGTACTGGTAGATGTCATAGCGGCCAGGGGCATCTCCGTTCTCATTGAAGGTTACGGGGTTCCCCGCAATGCCTGTAGGGACCGGAGACTGTTACACATTCCGTATCTTTGCTGAGCTCTCACCAAGAAGCAGGGGGGATCAGGAACCCAGAGCAGAGACACCTCTGGGGAGGCCCCTGCATGGAACATTTTAGGAGGTTCCCCCGCCCTCCAGAGGCCCCCAGCCCCTCCCCCCATGGCACCCCGGGACCCCTTCTAGTGCACAGCCCAGGACAGCCACCTGAGAAGTTGACGTTGCGGATGTACTTGAGGAGCTGGGTGCCATCCACAGGGTCCATGCGCGGGCAGAGCCCCACACGGCCAGGACACAGGTCGCGGTGCATGGCGTGCAGTGCGTGGCCCATGGCATACACGGCGTCAATCACAAACTGTACCTTCCCCTCCTGCTCATACGCCGAGTCCTGCCCAATGCGTTCTCGGTCTGCAACGAAACGCCCAGCACGGGGACCATACATGAGGCCCACCGTCCTCACTGACCACGTGCTGGACACCAGAGCCAAGAGAGGTGACACGGCCCATCTCTGCACACCTAGGCCTTCTGGCTCCTGGCCCAGTGCCAGCTCTATCTCCCCCAGGATGGTCTTACGGGGGATGATCCCACAAAGGGACAGGGAGGGTCCACTGCCCTCACCACTGTGCAGCCATCTCTGTGCCCTGAGGCCCCAGAACAGCCAGGGCAGGCCCCCATGTCCCTCAGAAGGCAGTGGGTCAGGGGGTCTCCCTACGGCTGTGGAACCTCCCCGCCTTCCCCCTGCCTGACCTAGACTGATCACGGGAGCCACTGGGAAATCGCCAGGACAAGAGCTGTGTGGCTCAGTGGTACACTCTGGCAGCCCACAGATGGGCAGCCACGCCAACCAGGGCACATTGCCCCCGCCACAGGGTATGGAAGGGGAAACTGAGGCCCCAGGAGGGTGAGAGCCTGGCCGCAAATCCCTCAGAGTTTAGGACTCAAGCCACCTGGTGCCCTTGATGGCTTCCAATTGCCCCAAACACCGGAAGTTACCATCATCCCCACCCACTCCTTCCCCATTAGCCAGGGTGAGTGAGTTCTGCCAAGTGGGGAACCCCCCTCCCTCACCTCACTGCAAACAGCAGTGGCTCCCCTAGGGCACCATGGCCTTGGGGCTCTGGCTTCCCATCCTCACTCCCTAGGTCCTGGGCCCAAGCTTCACAGCTGCCTACGGCTTCAGTGTCCTCTCAATAGAAAGGGATCATAATCCTGCCCCCAGAAGTTTAACTGAGAACACTTGGCACTGAGTAGGTGACTGATCCACATGATTATTGTGCTAAGTGGTCAGAAGGTGGGGGGGGGCGGGGGGGCGGGGGGGCGGTGGGGGATGGTTCTGAGGCAACCAACAGACGTCTCTGGGCCAGAGCAGGCCAGGAAGGCTTTCTGGAGGAGGAGGCATTACCCAAGCCCCGGCCCACAATAACAATTATCATGAAGAATAGGGGCTGTTAATGTCTAGTGAACACCTGCTCCACGCTAAGCATCTTTCTAAGACCTTTATCCATATAAACCCATTGAATTCTCACCAGGGTGCCATGAGGTGAGTAATTATCCACGCATCAGAGATGAAACTGAGGCACAGAAAAGCCCAGAGATGTCCCAGAACCACTAAGTGCTGAGCCTGAATCCCAGTACTCCGGCTCCCAGCCTATGTGCCACTCTACACCTAAGGGATTCTAAGGGGGGATTGGGGGTGGGGACAGGAATGCAGGGAGGGGAGAGGAGGAAGGGACAGGAGGATGCAAAGTGGAGGCAGGGAGAGGATGGGAAGAATGCTAGGGAAGCCCGGGCTTCCCCTTCTGAGGCTGCAGGCCCTGCCCCCATCATAGCCTGTAACTCCCTGGAGACCAGGACAAAGACATTAACCCCACCACCCACCCCACCACCCACCCTGCCGTGTACACCCACTGCCTCCCTGTTAGGGGGCCAGTGCCACACCTTGCAAAAGTGATTCCCCAGCGGGCTACAGGATGAGGGGCTGCACCCCAGCCTAGCCCCCTGGCCCACAGCCAGAGCCTCCCATGTCTACTGTGTGGGGGCTGGGCTGGGCGAGCGCCAGGCCCTGGGAACTCCAGAGGTCACTGCGTCCATCTCTGCCCTTGGATACCTCAGAGGCAGACACCTGCCCGGGGCTCCCACAGAGCCGGGAGGGCATTTCATATGCCTGCCTGCCTTGGCCACCAAGCCCCTGGGACCGAGGGCAGAACCTGACCCCAGTTACCCCAACCTCGGGGTCAGAGATCAAGACTCACCAGCACTCAGATTGGACAGTTGGGGACACACACCCTGTGTTGTGGTACCATTCAGTCAAGATGACCCACAGCTCCTACAGTGTGGCCTCAGGGCTGGAGGCCAGGCAGGCTTGGGAGCCATCTCCCTGGCTCTCTCCTGGTCACCAAAGGCCCTCACTACCCATCGTCCCTGCTCTACACTTGCGGGGGCCTGGACTTGAACCTGGGAGCTGAAACCCCAGCTCCACCAACCACTCTGGCTGTGTGACCTTGGACCTCAGACTCTAGCTCCCTCCACTACAAAATGAGGATGATGATGGTACTTGCCTCACAAGGTCGGGTTAGGGTCCCTAAGGAGGATTAGTGGGTTAATATTCACAAGACCCAAAGAGAGGCGTGGTGCTTGCCAAGTGCTACAGAGGTTGGCCAGACACCTGCCGGCACAGACGGGTATAAGTCAGACCCTGCCTCAGAGCTCCCGGGCCAGCAGAGCCTGGCTAATCAGTCAACACAATTTCTAGGACAAGGCACAGACGGGAATAAACATGAAAGGCAAATCCTCCAGCTTAACTAGCCCGCCCTCTTGTCTGAGCTCCTGATGACAAGGTTCTGAGAAGGAGGAGAGAAGCCCAGGGACAACCCTGTCCCCAGAGGGAGGGGAACAGAGGGGGCTGGGACAGGTTGAAGGCTATAGTCCCACCCTGGACCGCACCCAGCCCCCAGGTCCTGCTCCCCTCAGCCTGAAGAATGGAAAACATAAAACGCTACTCAACAACCCTGCACTCCCATCACATCCTCATTTCCTACGGGTCAGAAACTGAATTATTAACCAGGACGGAGGGGAGGCTGTGGCCACTGCAGAAAGCAGACAGCTCCCTCCCAAAAGCCAAGGACACCCTGGGCTGATGGGATCTGATTACACCTCCCCACCTGAGCTGCCCTCAGCCTCTCCTCTCTCCTCCTTCAGGGGTCCTCCCTCAGTGGGTCTCACTGAAGTAGCCATTCCAGGCCACTCTGGTCCAGGACCAAGGGAGGGGTTCACAAGCCGTCTGCCCCGAGGCCAGAGTGAGGATGAGCCTCACCCAGGAGAATCCACCTCTGCAGGGGGACGCTCCCACGAGAGGGGCTCTGGGGTCCTGTCATCCCATCAGGGCTGCCCCTCCAGAATCCCTACCCCAGAGCTGTCATAATGCCAGCCATGGACTTCTAGAGACTTCTCGACACACTTTCACATCTTGACTTTTGTCTTGAGTCCAGCCTCAATTATGGATGAGAAAATGCACCGTGAGGTGACCTGCAAAGCACCTTTATTTAACAAGGGGACACCAGGCCTCGAGCATGCCCTCTACAGATACCCCTCAACCCCCAAGTGCCCTTCCTTTTGGAGAGCAGGAATCATAAATACAAGTTAAACAAAGACGAGATGCTCCATCCCGAATGTTCGAAGCTGTGCCCATAATCCACACGGCTCTCTCCGCACACTCTGGACTCCTCAGCAAATGACCCCACACCGAGAGCCTTCACATGCCTGGAATTTCTCTTCCCCGGAGCTCGGGGAGGTCAGCTGAACTGGCCCCCTCACAGAGGAGGTAACTGAGGTTTGTGAGTGGTCAAGTGATGTACCCAGAATCCCACAGGAACCCTGTCACCCAGCATGTGCTCGTGCACACCGGGGATGGGCCTGACTGGGAAGTGGCAGAGCTGGGATTTGAACCTGGATCTCTCTGGCTCCTTAACCATTTCAACCACCCCACACCATCCTACCCCAGGTTGTCCCTCCCCTTCTTCTTCCTCCAACCAGCCTCTGGTCTGCCTCCTCCCCCTTCTCTGGGGCCCAGGCCTAATCAGGAGTTCAGGATCCCTGTCTGCAGGGCCAGAGCAGGTGGTGGTCGTGGAGAGAAAGGGGTGGGGGGGTCAGAAAAATCCCCTCCTGGGTGGGCAGGAGCTCCAGGCCCAAGCAGTTCTGGGAGGAAGCAGGACGCACATTTCTGAGCGCTACTGGAGGAGATAAATCCCAGACACATGGTGGCAATGACAGCAGCAACAGTTTGAAGATGTCCTAATTGTGTCCCGGGGTACCGTGAGCCGGAGATGCATTTGGCTCTGCCACGGGTGACAGCCAGCCAGAGAAACCATCGGGAGAGGATTTTCTCCATCCAAACCCCGCAGTTACGGTTACTACGGTGACTGCAGCCTTTGTCTGCAGGTTGTAAATTGTAATTGAAATGAGTTTTCAAGGTTGAAATAATCAGAGTTCCTCTTGTCTCCCCCATCACCTCGCCACAACTCACCCCGCCCAACCGCAACCCTCCTGAGCCACTGCGGTCACACGCACGCACGAGCGCATGCACGCACGGTTCTTGAAGAGGCTTCCTCGCATAAAAGAAGACAAAATCAATTACTCACACATGCACGTATTTCCAAAGCTACACGTCCAAGGTGGCTACCCACAACCCGGCAGGCACTGAGACACACGGCCATACTCACACTCATGTCTAAACGCATATAAACACAAGTAACACAGACACGGCTGCTCGCCCAGTTCGGCATGCATCCAAGCATCCTGTCCTCCAGATTCCCCCATGGTCGGGCTGAGAGGCCCACAGGTGTTTCCTCTGGGAGATGATAATGGATGCATCAGTGGGGCTCTATCCCGCTGGAGCCCTCCAGGAGACGATGTGGAGGGTGCCTCGTGGTTGCCCATCAGAGGGGACAAACACTCGGGCCCCCCCTCAATGTTAAGCCAAGTTCTGCTCCTGGGGGCACTGACTCCATTAACAAAGATGGGGCTGGTGAGCACTGAGGGGACCAGGGGGCCGGCGGTCTCTGTTCACAGGTAGAGGCCCACAGGTGCAATCCAGCCCAGGTGCTCGAACACACCACACACAGCTGCACGCAGAAGCCTGCGTTCACGTACAAATATGCAAACGTGCACACCAGTTTTCAGCCCTCGGGCAAACTTCCAGGGAGTAGGATAAAAGATCCCCCCCTCCCCCCCAGGAGCTGAAGTCTAGCCAACACAGCTGGGCCTGGCTCCCGGCTCCGCCGTGGACTGGCTAGATGACCCAGGTCAAATACAATGTCGGTTCCTCCGAAGTAAGTTCAGGGTAATGATACTGACCTTGCGGGGCCTCTGGGAGGATTAAGGAGGAAGAGGCAGAACACATATAACATCATACTTTATGTACGTTAATCCGTTTCCTCTCCGCGCAGGTACCCCTCCACTGGGAAAGATCCCCCATCCTAGGCTTCCCCCTCCAACCTGCATACAGCCTGGTTCATGTGGGCTTCCCCCACTTCAAGATGAGATGAGCACAGGGTACCCACCCCACTCAGACAGGGGCCCAGGTCAGCCTGCCCGCCGATATACAGATGCGGGGGACAAAGCTGCCACACTGTGCTTCAGGCCCTTCTCCCTCTTTCCTGACTCACCCATGGTTGAGCCATTCTCCCCTGAAACCCAGAGGTTTTTCTGAGGGTCCTGGGAGTTCTGCTCCTGGGGTTAAGCTCCACACTCCCCTGTTCTGCCCATCATGTCCCCAAATCACATGGTTGGCTCTCCCTTTCCTAGGTTCACATTCTTTCATTGTTTCTGCGGGGACCTCCCCTCCATCAAGACACCTGCTTTCCAGGGGCGCCTGGGTGGCTCAGTGGGTTAAAGCCTCTGCCTTCGGCTCGGGTCATGATCCCAGGGTCCTGGGATCGAGCCCTACATCGGGCTCTCTGCTCAGCAGGGCGCCTGCTTCCCCCCTCTCTCTCTGCCTGCCTGTCTGCCTGCTTGTCATCTCTGTCAAATAAATAAATAAAATCTTAAAAAAAAAAAAAAGACACCTGCTTTCCAGTCTGAGGCAGCTCTAACTCGGCCTGGCCCCCTCTATGTTTCCCCAAACTCCCAAGCCCCCAAACCCAGCCTCAGCTCTCCACCCACTGTCCCAGGGAACTCGGAGCCAGCTCAGGTGTCTCCAGGGATGACAGGTTGGGGCAGAGGGGGAGGGGTTGGGGGAGGGGTGGGACCCACCAGGGGACCACCGCCTGAGCTGGGAGGAGGGGAGGTGACTGGCCCAGCAGGGGGAGGGGCTCCTGACTCTCAGGGATTCCCTCTGGCTCTGTGGTAGCACAGCCCACGACTCAACCTTGAACCAACTGCAGGCCCCTACAGACCCTCAAGAACATGATCCCAGGGTGAAAATACAGACATGGGAAGTTGAAGTCCCTCTATGACTGTGAATTCTGATTGCAAATGCTCATAGCAGCAGAGAAGTTTGTGTCTCTGAAATTAGCAGAGATCACTTCTGGATGGCCGGCCACTGACCAGCCCCTCCAGTCACCCAGCCACGCTCCTTCCCCTTTCAGCATCTTTTCCCTCAACATGGAAATATGTCTTCATTTCCCCCATTTAAATAAACAAAAACCCTCTCTTGACGCCCTCTGCCCCCAACTAGCATCCCACATTTTTTTCTCTGTGTACAATGGAACTTCTCGAAATCACTGTCCCTACTCATCCATCATCAGTTTCTCCCTTGTTTTCCTGACCAACTCCAGAGTTTTGTGCCCATCTCTCCAAGGAGTCTCCAGGCTGCCAAATCCCCTCACCCATTCTTCCTCCCATCTCACTTTCTCCCCCTGCCCCTACCCTCCAGCCTGACAGCAGGTGATGGGCCTGAGCTCTGGTGTCCCTCCTGCCTCCCTACTGGCTCCTCTCCCCAACCTCTTTGACCTCCCAGTATCCAGGACTCAGTCCTGAGACCCCAAATCGTATTCCCTCCCTTGGGGTTCCCAACCAGCCCCACCCATATGCTGGCAACTCCCCAAATACCAAAGCCAGCCAGGCCTCCCAGCTAACACCAGCTCCCCCTCCCATACCAGAAAGACATCTCATGCCTGAACCGAGCTCCTGACTCTCCTTCCCGGCCCAGACGTCTTCCACATGTCTCATGCATAGTCAAGAACCATGCGGCCATCCCTGACTTATCGTCCATCCCCTTTCTCTCAACTCAGATCCTTCGGCCAACTCCATGGCCACTTGGCAAAACTAGCTAAGAACCTGACCAGTTCCCACCTCCAAGGCCACCACCTGCTCCAGACCCCATCACCTCCCGCCGGGACCAGAGCACCGGCCTCTGAACCCGGTCTCCCATTCTGCCCTCAACCCTACCTCCTCACCAGGCAGCGGACAGCGTGAACCTCTTAGAACATAAATCGGATCACATCAATCCTCTTTCAAACCCTGCAATGGCTCTGTCTCATTTGTCCAAAAAAGACTAAATCCCTACGAATTGCCTACAAGGCCCCCCCAGCATTGGCTGGCCTGCCCTGCCTCTCTGACCTCATCTCCTTCCTGTTACCCACTCTGCTTCAACCACACGGGCCTCCTCACTGCTCTCCCGACCTGCCAGGTATGAGCCTGCCTCCAGACCTTTGCATAGGCCGAGCCCTCTGCCTGGCATGCTCGTCCCCAGGCCTCCACATGCCTGGCTGTCTTACTAGCTTCGGGTCTTTGCTCCAGCATCATCTTCTCGGTGAGAACTTCTGACCTCCCGATTCAAAAGTGCAACTTCCCTAGTCTCCCAGAACTCTCCATTTCCTTCCAAGGGGCTCCTACTCTCTCTCTGGTTTCATGGTTGGGCCCTCCCTGGAGACCCGAGGCACTGACCATCAGAGCTAGCCCACCACTCACCTCCTTGTCTAGAGAGATGAACTGTCTCCCAGCGGCAGCAGGAGCTGCCTGGGGAGGTCGGTTGCCCTCACAGAGAGCAGTACAGAGCTGGGCACATAATCAGCCTCTTAGTGAAAGCTTCTAGAACAAAGGAGAAGCAGCACAGAGATGGCGGACCTGGGATCCCTCCAGCCACCCTGTGGCTCATGGTTTGAATAAAGGTGAGTTCCTCTAATGGGTGGCACCCACCGGAGATAACAGGCAGTTCCAAATGTTGGTCCCCCTGGCTTTCCCTGGGGAAGGACGCTTTCTCGGGTCCCTTTGGGAATGTGTAGATCAGCAGAACCTTCGAAGTCAGGTTGGAATAGCCAGGAGGGCCCCAGGGCTAAGACATCAGCTGCTCTGAGGCAGGACATTTCTGGAGCTAGATGGCCCAGTTTCAAATCCCAGCTCTGTTACTTATGATCTTGTGACCTTGGGCAAGCCTTTAGCCCCTCTGGACCTCAATTTCCCCATCTGCGAAATAGGTTGCTGTGAAGGTTAAATGCCAAGCACTAGAACAGGGCTTGACAAGTGACAAATTCTGTATAACTATTAGCTGTGATTATTTCTGGTGGTGGTGTTGTGGCTGCTGGAGCAGACCGGGAGACAGGAGTCTCACAGGTCCCCAGCTGCCATGCAGCCACCCTCCCTGCCAGAGCTCCCAGCCCCTGGGAACAGCAGGCAGTAAATTTCTCCTGTTTCCTCATAAACCGGGCCTTCCTCCACTCAGCCATCACCTGGCTGGCAGTGTTGTCAAAAAGATGGATGCCGTATCTGCCTTGTTTATGGCTTTCATTCGCAAATCCTCTCCGCGTGTTCCTAGGGGGGGACCCGGGGGACTGAGAGGAAGGCAGGTGCAGCCCTCCCCTGGGCTTGACGGCTGCAAAGACCCACCCAACTCGGTGGACCCTCCCTGGCTCAGGTGTGGGGCAGTCCCAGGGCAATCTGCAGATGTTTCCTGCAGATCATGTCCGATTCCTTCTTTGGGAAAAGGTGAGCATGGCAGCTCTGCTGGGGATGGGGCTCTGGGAGGATGGGCATGGGTAACAGGACTCCCATTTCACAGATGAGAAAACTGAGGCCTAGAGAGGTAACATGCTGAGGTCACACAGGTCTGCAGGACCCTCCTAGCTGTACGTTCAAGGAAGAACGTGTAACACCCTCTCTCTCTTACCACTTTGGGACACACCAGCCCCATCTCCAACTGCCAGCCTCTGCCGCTCTTCTGAGACTCTCTGCAGTCACGGCAGCTCTCTGCCCAGCCAAGAGCCCTCCAGGAGCAACCTGAGGGATGGAAACAGGCAGAGGCCAACCACGGCATCCACTGGCATCAAGGGCACCACAGAGGGCCAAGGTAAGGCCACCAGGGTCAACAGGCAGGCATCCGGGAAGAAGTGAATGGGAAGGCAGCCTCTGGAGACAGAGTAGGAATAGGAGGAGACACAGAGCATGCCTGGGCTGGCTGTGGGCAAGAGCGAGGGGGTCTGGAGGAGACAGAGGGCAGGAAACAGGGGAGACTGGGCAAGGTACTGGCGCTAGGGCAAGGCTGCCTGGGTATAAAGCCAGTTCTGCCTATTCTTTAGGGCTGTTATGTTCTCGAACGGCCTCAGGAGCCTCTTCCGTAGACTGGGTGCTGTCCCTGTGACAAGCTATACGAGCAGTCCTCTCTCACTGGGGATCCTACAGCTGACAGAGGGCCCTGGTACCAACAGACCTGGGAATGCCATTGCTCCCACTCCCTCTCTGTATCAACCACAGTTTTACCAGCACCCATTGTGCATGTGGTCTTTTAGCCAGCCTCCTCATGCCCTTGCTTCATCTCTAACCCTCGAGGTAACTCACTGAGATGGACAGCGACCTCCCTGTCTTCTCGGAGACTCACAGAGAGGTTAAATGACTCAGCCAAGGTCACACAGCAGGGAGGATGGAGTTGGATCCAGATCCGGGGGTAAGTCCTTTCTCTGCCACCCACCAGGCACCCAGTGCAGAGCCAGCCCTCCACGGGGGTCACCCCAGCCCTCCCGGCCTAAGACATTCTCCCAAGGGAGCAGCTAGGCTCAAACCCAGGCAGGGCCATGGGAAGTCAGAGCTGCCTCGCTCTCACCTAGAGTGGTTCTCAGGTCCCAGGTTCCAGTTACCCTGAGACGGACGGGCTCGCCGCTCCTGACTTGGGGGCCACTCCAGGATGCTAACCAGCCTTGGCTGGGGCTTCAGATGCACGAAGAAGGATCAAGGTCAGCTATAAGGCGCTGTCCTTCCACCCCTCCATGTGATGCATACCCCCTCCTCATTCCAGTTTCTGCTGCTTTGTTCACGCCTTCCCCCTGCCTGGGGTGCATGCCATCTTCCCTCCCATCACTGTCTCTCCCTTCGACCCAGGGACTCCCACACTTTGTTGCACAGGAGAATGGCCTGGGGCACTTCAGAAAAAATCCCGATGCCCAGTTTGCACCCAGGACCCACTCACTGAGAACGTCTGGGGTCAGGCATCAGTAGCTCTAAAAAAACTCCCTGGGAGATTCACTGCAAACCAGGCTTGGGGACTTCCCAGCCCTAAATCACCTAGGGAGCTTTCACGAAACCCACAGCCCAGACCCCGCTCCTGAGGTTCTGACTGAATGGATCTGGAGGTAGAGGGCTGCTATATTTTCAAAGATTCCAGATGATTCTAATGCATGGCCAGGCCTGAGAGCCACCATTTTCCAGTTTACAAAGTGCCTCCATACCTTCTCATTTCCAACCCAAGACACCTCTGGGTTGGCTCACCCAATCCCCTTTCTCAGATAAGAACACAGGGGCCAGAAAGGGCACAGAGCTGGCCATAGACTCCCAGTGAAGCTCTACACTCTTCTGAATTGTGTTCTCATCCTCCTTCCTCCGCGGGCTTGGACAGCCCAAATGTCCTCCCTTAGGGCTACAGACAGGCGCCCCTCTCCCCGCCTCACCAACCAGGTGGGAGATATTTGCCGATCTTGACCCGTGGACTAGGAGTCTGGGTAGAGCCTACAGGGGCTGACTCCCCACTCCTCCCCCTCCCAGGCCAAGAGGTCACTCCAGAAATCCCCTCGCCCTTGGCAGGCTAGACACAGGAGGCCCCGACTACACATCCTGACCCCAGTTCCAGGCTCCCCTATCCCCATCTTTAAGTCAGGTCTCGTGACCTATAATCAGGGTGAACATACAATTTTCCACCCCACCTAAGTGGGATCCTTTTAAGAATAAAAGGGATGTTTTTAGGGACACCTGGGTGGCGCATTTGGTTAAGGGTCCAATTCTTTGTTTTGGCATAGGTCATGATCTCAGGATTGTGAGACTGAATCTCGCATCAGGCTCCATGCTCAATGCGGAATCCACTTGAGACCTCTCTCCCTCTCCCTCTGTCCCTCCCACTCATGCTCTTTCTCTCTAAAATAAATAAATCTGAATAAAATAAAATAAAATAAAATAAATAAATCTGGGGCGTTGGGTGGTTCAGTCGTTAAGCATCCACCTTGGGCGCAAGTCATGATCCTGGGGTCCTGGGATTGAGCCCCACACTGGGCTCCTTGCTCAGCAGGGAGCCTGCTTCTCCCTTTCCCACTTGCCCTGTTTGTGTTCCCTCTCTCAGTGTCAAATAAAGAAATAAAATCTTAATCAATTAATTAAAATAAATACACCTTAAAAAGTAATAATAAAAGAGATAGTTTCTAAAATTATTCCAGGAGAAAAGGAGTCACCAAGACACATGGTCACCCTACCCACAAAGGCTGTCATGTCTGCACTTCTTAAAACCCTGCTGTGATCACTGCCTGATGAAGGCATTTGCTGTGCAGCCTTTGGCAAGTAGCTTGGTCTCTCTGACTCTCCATATCCTGCTCTAAAACATGGGGATCACAAAAACCCCTACAGCTTTTGTAAGAGGGAAATGAGATAATGTCTTTAAAGTGTCTGGATCACAGCAGATGTACAAAAAATAGTGGTATTTATGGTTATTATCTTGCCCAGAAACATAAGCCCCCACATCAGACAAACACACACATACCCCTTCTCCCTTAGACGTATTGACTCATGTACACACAGTCACATACACCCATGTGTGCACACATACACTACCACGTACAGTACAACCACACATGAGCATGCCTGCTGGGCCCTGGGGAAGGGTGGAGGGATACACAAGGTACTAAATGGCCAATATTCCTGAGTCCCAAAGGGCCCTGGCCACCAGAGGGCAGCATCCTCCCCACCCGCCCAGCAACGTCATCCACCTTCCTCCTCCCTTGGCCCTGGGGATCTCCCTGCCCCCTAAGATTCCATGCAGCGCGTCCCTGCACCCTTGCAGTGGGCCCTTGCTCATCTGGCCCTCCACCCAAGCTACACCGATCAGTCCAGGAGGATACAGGAGGGAGTTCACCAGGTACCACTCATGTTGAAAGTACCCAGAGCTCCCTCAAAGTCAGAGGCAAGTCCTGTGGCAGAGCTGCTCAGACTAAGAGTACAGAGGGACCCACATCTGAATGTGTCTAAATGTGGACACACCCTGATGGCTGCCCCAGGAGACTAAGGGCCTGGAGCTCAGACCTAGGTTCAAATCAGGCTCTAGCACCTTTCCTCTACGGGAACCCAGGTCCCTTTACCTACCTGAGCCTCTGTTTTCCAATCTGTAGAATGGACCCATTGTCCCATCCTCCTGTAACCCATTCCCTATCCTTTTAAGGACTTGGCTCAAATGTTACCTTTACGCGAAAGCCATCTGTTTGTTTTAGTTGTTTCTACCGCACATTTGCTTTCTGACATACTCTATAGCTTACTTATCTTGTTTAAACATTTTCCTATTAGGATGAAAATTCCAAGAGATTTTTGACTCTCTCATTCAGTGCCATATCCACAGTGCTTAGTACAGGGCAGGGCACACCCTGGGAGTCAGACTGGTGTTTGCTGAATGACTGAGAAAACCGGGAAGGGTTAGAGATGATTTCTCCAAAATGCTCAGACCAGCGAGCATCGGGGCTCCCCCACGGGGTCACTTCTGTGGACTCATCCTAGGGACATTTCAGATGAACCCCAAGGTGACCACAGGCCGGACAGAACCCCTTTCCCCCAGCAGCATCACGGACTGCTGAGAGCGCCGCGGTTTCTAAGATCCTAAGCCCTCCCCCCCCCCCCCCTGCGGCCCGAAAGGCCCCGCCCCCCCCCCCTCAGACTCCACCCCGTCGGCCCCCAGCACGGCGCCCAGGCGCCAGCCCACCTCCCCGCCCCGCTCAGGCGGTAGGCCCACGCCCCTCGCCCAGGGCCCATCCTGGCCCCGCCCCGCGCGTGCTCACTGGTGCACTTCTTGACGTGACTGCCCTTCTTGAGCGCGTGGCGGCTCAGCTTGCAATGGAAGTTGTCCTCCCAGAACTCAGCAAACCAGATGTTGCGCCGGTTGTTGTCCAGCGTGCGGCTGGAGAAGTAGCGGTCGAAGCCTGGCAGGGAACCAGGATGTCAGTCAGGGCCTTGTGCACCCATTCCCCTCCTGTCCCCAGCCCTTCCCGCTTCCACCCCCCCCCACTCCGCCCCAGCTTTAGAGATGGCCCAGGCAGAGGGAGGGAGGAATGGAAGAGCAGAGCCTCTGATCCAAGGCCCAGCCGGAAAAAAACAAAACGTGGAGCATTTCATTTCATTCAAAATGAAAAGAGCTGTACTAAGTCCCAGGGGGAGCATGTGTAATCTTACAACCGCTGTCTATGGAAGAGAAGAGTGTGGTTGAGGGTGCTTCTCGCTTCACCTTCTAACCACCCAAATGCTAACAGGGGAACTTTTTGAGAAGCAACCACCTGGGGGTCCTGAGATTAGAACAGAGAGGCAGGTGGGAGGGCTGACCAAAGTTGGGAGCACCCGAGATCTCTGGTTCGAAAGAGGAGACGGGACAAGAGAGGGCAGGGGATGACCCAAGTCATACAGCAAGACCAGGGCCTGGATCTTCTGTCTTCGAGTCCAGAACTCCCCCATCACTGGCAGACACGACTTCCTCCTCCAGATGTTCCAAAGGGAACTCACTGCCTCTGCTCTAAGCCCGGGAAAAACCCCACCCCACGGCAGGTGGGCTGGCGAGTGAAGAGCGCCTGCTCTCTCTCCTCAGTGCCCCTCCTGCATGGATGATGTCCCCAGTACGGTTGCATCATTGACCGATCTGCCAGGCATGGGCCAGGAGGCCTGAAAGTTCAGTAGGGTCCACACTAGGGCAGGGTTCAAGTCAAGCGACTGTCGGAGCTGTAGGAGAATGCTGACATTGGTGAGGGACTGGGCAAGGGTGGGCTTTGCCAGCCTTGGCACTACTGACACTTAGGGCCAGATCATTACGAATTGTAGGGAGCAGGACGTAGAATAGCTTCACTCCCTAGGTGGGACAACCAAAAATGTCTCCAGACTTTGCCAGATGTCCTTTGAGAGTCACATCGCCCCCTGGATGAGAACCATGGTTCAAAGTCTACTCTAATATCTCAGAGAGAAAAGGGACTTGTCAGACAGGTTCTGGGTTTCAATCCCAGCTCTGCCGCTTAATAGCCACTATATGTCGCTTTGATTCTCTGAGCCTTAATGCATTCATTTACTAAATGTGGAAAAAAGTGTCTTGTGGGGGCGCGGGAAAGACTAAATGAGATGTCTCCCAGTAGCCACAATCGCTACGGTTTTGTGCCTACTGTGGCTGGAGGCTGAGAAGGGTAATGTGGGAACTTCAGCGCCCTCTGCCTCAGGGTAGAGAGAATACCTTGTGCCTTGTGACCTTCAGCGGGTGCCCCCCATGCTAAGGCCTTGGTCTTTTGGAAAGTTCTATAGCGACAGATGTCTGCAGGCCTTCCCAGCAATATCCATGCTGGCTTCTATTTAACGAGCAGGAGCAGGGGAGAAGGCCCTGGGAGCCTGCCTCCCCCGTGGTGAGGACAGTGAGGTCCCTGCCAAACTGGGCCACTAATGGGAACTTCATGCCTCACTCACAGTGAGGTTCCAGCCAGAGCAGACCATTCCTGTCCTGGGTGACTGTGGGTTCTGTCCCAAGAGGAAGGGATGCTGGACAAGATAGACCCAACACTGACACCACCACCACCGAGGGCCGGCCAGACCCGGGCAGGGCCTGCAGGGAGAACGTGTCCCCTCCAGCACAGCACCTTCTTTTCTCCAGCTGGTGGCTCCCAGGAACTTCTGACAGAGGACATGCCCCAGGCAGAGTGAAGGCCTTGGCTCTCTGTTGCAGATGGGAGAAGGGATGGTGGGGTGTGGGGATGAAGGAAAGACCTTGATAAAGAAGCTTCCTGTATGGACCACCCATCTCCCGCACCCAAAAATATCCGAGAAGGGAGAAGAAAGCTCCTGAATCTGGATTTGAATCCTGCTGGATCAAATGCAGCTAGAAAGTCCATCCAGCCTCGAGCATGAGCACAAAGAGGGTGTGGGCCAAGGAAGAGGAAAGACAGAATGTGGGAAGATGAGGAGTGGGTAAGGAATGGAGTGGGGGGACAATAATAAGGAACAGCTGGGGAGCACACCAACAGTGGGGGCAGGTGAGAGTGAGGTGGGGGCGCAGTCGGGGGCTGCGGGGCCTACCTCGCACTGACATCCTCTTGGGGAGGATAGTGACAGCGCCCTCGGCCACCTCCTCCAGGTGCAGCACGGGGGCGCTCTTGGAGCCCCAGCTGTCGGAGCCCATCCAGAAGAAGTGGCCTGTCTGGTTGGCCTTCCGCGCGGCCTCCAGCACACGCCTGTGGGAACACACACCAGCCCAGCCCAGCCGTGTCTGCCCCTGCAACTGACCCCCCAGGCACCCCTGCTCACAGGGGCCCTTGGCTGACCACCCCCCCGGCACACACATGTCCCCCGAATAGCCCATGGTCCCCCTGCCCCTGGCCCATGCTTGCCTCGAGGTCCAAGGTGTTCCACCCCCAATCGATCCTACACCCAGGGCCACAGCTGTCCTCGCAAAGACCATCCCTGTTTCCCTAGGTGCATGCACACCCCCGAGCTGACTCAGGCCCCGGGACTATACCTGCCCTGTCTGTATCCTCAGGTTCATGTCCCTGGTCCTGATTCCATCTCATCTCCAGCCACATCTCATCTCCTTCTCACATTTATATGTGTGCACGAGCACACACACCTACCCACATGGTTACCCCTCTGCACTCACCACTCCCTGCCAGCAGAGCCCTCTCTGCCCCACCTCTTTCTGTGCCAAAAGCATAGGGCCTCTGAAGAACTGCTTCTCACACCCTCCTGGATGGATGAAAGGGCGCAAGGCAGGTGCTCACCCCCTCCACTGTCCTACTGTGACAGCGGCTGTCATCAGGTCGGGGACCCTAGAGCCCAGCACAGGGCAGTGGCCAAAGGAGACACTCAGGGAGAAGAAAACCAGGACTGTGCAAAATTCCCCCAACCCAGCCTCTCCCACTCTCCCATGGGGTGGGGAGAGTGGAACACAGAGGAGGCGAGCACCTTGCTCAGGATCACACAGCAAGCAAGAGGCTGTGATACTAGAAACTGGGACACGGCCACCAGAGCTTAGGAGTGGCTGCTGAGCCCGGGACAGCTTGGGGATGCCAGGGAGAAATAGGTTTCCAGGCCCCAGAGCCCACGCCTTCCCTCCTCCAACAGCTTCTGACTCTCCACGGTCCTAGACCCCCAAACCTATTGCAGCTGCCCCTCACCCACCAGAATCTGGGGTGGGGCTGTTCCCAGAAGCCACGCCCACAGCCCTATCAGTACCCACTTGCATCTGGCCAGCCAGACATGACCAGAGCTCCCAGGCCTCCCTCTCTGCAAAGTCACCTGGGTTTATTTTTACTTCTGTTTGCTTCTGAAAATGCATGTGGATTTCCAGAAATGCCTCTGCTCCCCCCTCAACTTCCTGCTGCCAGTTCCCTCCGGAGTCAGTCCCTTCCTTAGTTGCCTCTTGTCTAGGACACAGGGCCCAGTGCCTTCATCCTCCCCTCCCAGCATATGGGTCCATCTGAGCTAAGCAGGAGCCTGGAGCAGGGTGCACCTCTGGGCGGGGGGTGGGATTTGAGTGCTGGGCTTTGGAGTGGTGGTGGGGATAGCTGTGCAGGGACCAGTGATTTAAGTGAGGGAAAGGACTTCTTAAGGGACCCTCCTGCTCCAGGAGATGGCAGACCTGCAGGCAACAGGAATGTCCCGAGGGAGAACTTAGGGGGACTATAAGGCTTGAGGGGATCAGGAGCAGACCCTGGGCTCAGCAGCCTCTGACTTCCCCTTCCTAGCCTTTCGCTGCCTGAGACACCATCCTTAGAGCTGGCTTTCCGGGCCTTAATGATCTTCCAGAACTTCCCTCTCCATCCCTGCAGGGACCTGGCAATGTCTCCCAGGGGAAATCTGTTTTGCTGCAGCTCGGGTCCAGGATGGGGTCTTTACCAAGTGGGGAAAGTGCTGGAAAGATTGGGACCCGGATGGACACTGGTTAGCGACAGGGAGGGAGGCACATGGGGGCAGGGGCAGACAGGCCGCTTTGGCTGGGCTGGAGGGCAGGGAAGGCCTGTGGGCACAGCAGGCTAGGACACCTCAGGCCAGCTAACTGAGGGAGGAGGTATGGGGAGGACGTCTACTGTCTTACTCTGCAAGTGTAGGGGCTGTGTCTCCTCTGCTCAGACTGGAGCTCCCTGAGGGCAGGGCTGTGTCTCCTGTCTCCTCCCTCAGACTGGGGTTCCCTGAGGGCAGGGCTGTGTCTCCCTCCAGACTGAGACTCCCCGAGCTCAGAGCTGGTGTTTCTCTCCCCCTCGAACAGGGCAATCACAGAGGCCTGCCCCATCTTGGCCCTGACATCAGCCTGAGAGGCAGCAGCAGGGGAAAAGGAGGAGGAAGGGAAGTGGGTTAAGATGGGGCTTTTCAGTGCACCCGAACTTCTGCCTGGGGGACAGAAGCAGACGTGCGGAGAGGGCAGGATTGGCCCTGCACGGTCCTGGCACCCAGAAGTCCATCCATTTCCTGTGCAGAGGCAGAGACTGAAGCCCAGGGAGGGGACGATACCGCCCACCGTGAGCGTGTACCCAGGCCAGGACTAGACCCACAGCCCAGGCGTCTTCCCACCACTCCAAGCTTTGCCAAAGACAGGAAGCAGGGGCTGACAGGAGCTCCGCAGGCCCTGGGCCCCTGTTGTGTGCCAGACTCTGCTTTCTGTGTTCAGGTCTCAAATAACATTATCAGGCCGGCATCTCTAGCTCCCCCAGCCTTTTTTTTTTTTAAAGCAGAAAAGAAGCACAGAGAGGTTGAGACACTTGCCTCAGGTCACACAGCTAGGAGGAAGGAGAGCAGGATTAGAACCGAGGTGCTTTGGCTAAAAACCCAGGGCCTTAGCAGTTGGCAGAATGGATGCAGGGATCAGGGAGGCAGGAGAAGGGGGGCCCATCAGCAGCTGCCTGTGTCCCAGCCTGAGGAATGCTGCACCCCACCTCTCTGGAGCTTGCGGTGCGGTCAGGCTCGCTAGGAAGGTCTCCAGCAGGACCGCTGACTCTCCCCATGACCGGCTCCCAACCCCCACCCGGCTGCAATCCACTCTCACCTGATGTCATCCTCATTGGCAAAGATGATGACCGCCCTGGCATTTGAGGTCTCCAGGAGGCGCCGGACGATCTTATCGAACTCCCCAGGCTTGGGCTCCCGGGGTATCTTCACTGACTGCGCGATGCACACGCCCCCTGTGGGAAGGGTGTCACTCAGCCCCAGAGTGGCCTTAGTCTCTCCCCACTTCACTCCACGCCCTCCCACATGCGCTCCCCTCCAGGAGACGGAAGCCAAGGGCTGTCCACAGCCTTGCAGCCGGACTCCTAGATCCCAGGTCCAGATCTCCAGGCACAGGCTATGCGGTCAGACAACTTTGGATTCCACCTCTCACCAGCTGGATGACCCTGGGCATGTCACTTCAGTTCTCTGTGCCTCAGTCCCCCCATATATAAAACAGAGGCTCTAACAAGAGGCGATACGGCATCGTGTTTAGGAGCTAGATAGCCTGGGTTTGAATCTCAGCTCTGCTACTTACTGCTGTGTGACCTCAAGGCAGTTACTGAACCTCTCTGTGCCTCATGTACATCATCTATAAAGTGAAGATAATCCTACTTACTTCACAGGATCGTTACAAAGCTAAGTGAGTTACTGCTTACAAACACAAGAATATCAAACACACAGGGAGTACTTAGTAAATGATGGTTATTTTCACTGAAACTAAGGGTTTTTTCGAAGAGTAAATCTGAGAAGAGAGCAAGTTGCCCACCCTGGCTATCAGTACGCCATGCACCCACAACCACACGTACCTCCCAGGGCTCTTGTCCTCAGGTCATGTGCTCATCAACAGACCCCTGGACAAGAGCTCTGTGCACTGCCACTGACTCACACCCGTCCATCTCAGGCCCATCCCTCCAGAGCGTCCTAGGCTCTCCTTTCCCAGCTCTTCAGTTTGTAGGCTCCCCAGCTCCCACAGGATGCCCTGACGCCTCTCCCCCCAGTCCCAGTTCAAGAGCTCCCAGGAAAGCCATTCTAACGAGGTGCTTCAAGAGGAGTGACCTGAGGAGCTCTGAAGGGGTCAGGGGGTCCTGGAGAACCTTCCTGTCTCTCCTCCTCTGGCCCACTGCCACCTGGCTGGCTCCTGGAGGAGGGGCCAGGGGCCTATCTCTTGAGCTCATTCCGCTACGAGAAGCCCAGCCCCCATGCCTGCGGAAGCATCCAGAACACAGAGTCAATACCTTGAGGGCCAGATTCACACCCGGACTGTGTGGCTCACAGAAACCCTGGGAGCACCTCAGACTTCACCCAGCCAGTTCCCGGCTTTAGGCATGTGTCCACTGCTGGCAGGAGACAGGTGTCATCTGTGCACTGAAATGCCACCTGACTTCCTGGTACGAAAGCACTTGGGGACCACTGTTGCTGTTATCAACAGCCTTGGATAGACGAGGACACTAGAGAGAAGGAGCTTGCCCAAAACCACACAGTCCCCTGCCCCTACTGTGACACAGAGCAGGGAGCCTCCCAGGATTAAGAACCCCAACGCCCCAGGTGGCAGAGTCAGGACTCAGCTGATAGAAAAGCAGGGGGGATTACTCTTAATGAAGCCGATCCTTTATCTAAGACTGTCCATCTCCTCTGGGCCTTCACAAGGGTCTCCGCCCAGCTCCACCCCAAATAGGAACCAAGCAATGCCTCAAACCATATACCTCGGTTGGGTACCTGGGTCCTGCCCCTGGGCCTCCGAATGGCCTCCGCCCATGCTGGGGTCACCTGATGCCCCTATACAGACTCCATGTGTGTCAGTGGGGGGTCCACACCTTCCCCCAGCCCCACCAGGAGAAATGCAACACCCAGCCTCACTCAAGAAGGAGCCTCTACCCTTGGGCGGGGAGGTGGCAACCAGGGAAGGCTGCCCAACGGCAGTGACCCTGAGCTGAGTCTGAGGGCAGAGGCATATGCAGCCAGATGGAGGTCATTCTGGGGAGAAGCAAGATAAACCCCCTAGAAGGGAGGTTGTTCTGTGCCAGGACCTGCGAGGCCTAGGGTGACACGACACACACACACTCACAGCCCTGTCCCCAGGAAGCAGACCCCTTGGTTCTCCATAGCTGGCTAAGCAGCCGTGGCCCCCTGGCCCAGCCCCTGACCAGAACCCACCTCCCTTACTTTCTGCCTTTTGCAGGTTGACCAAGTTCCTTGGCTCTCTCCTAAGGCACCAAAGAAGTCCCAAGCCCTAGAGAAGACCAAGGGAAGGGAGAGAAGGAGGGAGGATCCTTCACAGGACTAGCATCTCCAGACTGGGGTCCCACAGAGAGAGCCAAGGGGAGACAGTCCGCTTCCCACAGCGCTGGCCTTGCTCTAATGGTGGCTGGGCAGACATTCAGCTCCTGGCTAAACCCTCCATATGGTTCCTTTCCAGTTAGAAAGTGGGCCAATTGTGACATTTCCCCCCATCTGGAGAGACAGATGGACAAGGGGAGGCGGCTGGACAGGAGGTGAGGGCAAGCCATCTGGCTCCAGGACAGGAGGGAAGCAGGGGTAGAAAGGAGGGAAGCAGGGAATGGGAGTCAAGTGTCCTCAAAAGGGCAGAAACTTGCAGATTAAGTGTTCTTTCTGGGCCATGCCCCCCCAGGAGGATCTGCGGGATGGTCCCACCTGACAGCCCAGGGCAGATCTTTTTTTTTTTTTTTTTTTTAAGATTTTAATTATTTATTTGACAGAGAGAGAGAAAGACACACCGAGAGACGGAACACAAGCAGGGGGAGTGGGAGAGGGAGAAACAGGCTTCCCGCTGAGTAGGGAGCCCGACGCAGGGCTTGATCCCAGGACCCTGGGATCATGACCCGAGCCAAAGGCAGATGCTTAATGACTAAGCCACCCCAGCGCCCCCAGCCTAGGGCAGGTCTTGCACGCTTCGTTTCTCTGGGGGAAGAAGAACTAAATGACCACAGCACCATCATCTAGAATGTGAGTGAGCCTCAAGGTACTTCAGACAGGAGTATGGTCTGAGCAGGACACCCTTACAACCACAAGAGAGGGGGGCAACGGGAGAGGAGTTTGGGGATTTCTGCAGAGATCGAAAATACCAGCGAATATTCAGGAAGCGTCTAATGTGTGTTGAAGCTTATTCTGCAAATTTTACATGGCTTCTTTCTACTGGGGTGTCATCGGCACATCTCTAATTTCTAGATGAAGAAACTGAGGCACAGAGAGGTTAAAGGGCTTCCCAAGGTCACACAGACAGCCAGGGGTAGGGTGGGGGTTTAAACACAGGCCATCTGGCTCCCGCAACCACCCCCACAGCCAGTCCATTGTGTCACGTCTCAGGCCACATGGGGAAAGGGTTGGGGGCCAAGGTCAGAGGAACACCTGCAGCCCGTAGACAGGGACACGTCTGGGCCTGCTCTGGAGGAAGTGCCCACTGGTGTCACCACCCTGAGGTGAGAAACCAAGGTCCTATAGGGTCCTTGTGTGGCCCAGATGTCAGCCTGGCTGCTCCAGGGACCCCAGAACTGGGGATAAGCAGCTGGCCCACCAGGGGCTCTGCCAGCATGACACGAGCTCCCAGCCGTGAGTGGTACAACATCTCCTTCAGCTGCCCTCCTGGCCCCTCGCTGGAGCCAGAGAAGACCAGAAGAGCTCCAGAGGGACCCAGGGAGTCCTCACACCCCCTGAGGCAGCTGCTAATAGCCCCATCTTACAGACGAGCGCTGAGGCTCAGACGCGCTGGGTACCCTCACAGAAGTCACACAGCCTGTAAGTGGGACTGCAGTCTCTGTGTCCAGACCTTCTCTCAGGCAGAGAAAGAAAAGGCCTGGGTCACAGGGTCCCTGCAGACCCTGACTTCCTGCAGCCCTTCCCCACCAAAAGACCCCAAGCACACGCCAAGCCCCCAGCCATCTTGCCTGCCATCCCCCCAAATGCAGATCCCTGACCATCACCATGCCCCCTACCCCCGCTCCCGCTAACGCTCCCCTGGGATTCCTTCTTCAAATCTCTGTACCATGGCTAGCGCCCTTCTCCCCACCCCTACTCCTTCCGCCTGCCCCCGGCCTCTCTCTTTGGATAAAATATAAACCCATGAGTCCATACAGACAATAAACAGAATTAAATTAAACCCAAGCAACAAGAAACGAGCCCACTCCCTATCTCTGCTCAGAAGCTCGAACCTTCTACCTCTCCCAAACTCCAGGCACAGGATCTTAAGAAGGCAGGGGGCATGGAAGAGACTGGGGTTCCCCCAAATCCCCCCTTAGCAAGTCCCTCACTCCACACTCCAGCCTCCCAGCCCTCCCCGGTGAGCACCCAGCTGCCAGCTACGTACGACAGCTCTGCTGTCCACCAGTCACTGCGTCCACTCTCAGGGCCATGGGCAAGAAGCCACAAGCACTTGCCAAGCCCATCTGAGCACATGGAGGCATAGGGACCTCAGAGACTTCTGGGCCCAAGCTAGGCAGAGAGCGAAGAGAAGGAGGCCAGAGAGGAGCAGCACTCTGTCCAGGGGCGTGCGGCTGCTGGGGTGTGAGCCCACCTCCTGCTGAGGTTTCAAATCCTGCTGGGGTGCGAGCCCACCTCCTGCTGAGGTTTCAAATCCTGGCCAGCCCTCTGTGGTTCCCCGCCTGCTTTTGTCACTGCATCAGCAGAGTCAGCACGACTAAACCAGCATGGAATGCTGGGGCGGTCCTCTCACCTCCCTGGGCCCCACCTCCCTTCCCCCTCCCTCCCCCAGCCCTGCAGTGGGTGTCCAGGCCACCCCCAGAGGTGGAGACCCAGAGCCCCACCCTCTCTCCACACCTTCCCCTCCCATTGGTCAAAACAGACCCTCGGTCCCTCAAGGCCCTGCAACTGCTCCCAGAAAGCTGGACAAGTCAGGGGGGAGCAGCCACTGAACACTTTGGAGACCACATGGTAACATCTAACAAAGTGGGGTGTGCCAGCACATCCCGTTCAGCACTCCTCCCACAGGAACGCACACTGGGACCCAGGAGCCCCACGCAGACGGGCCCTGCAGCACTGTCTGAAACAGCAAACACGTGGAAAGGATCTAAATATTGTACAACAGAAGAACAGATAAACTGTGGTGTTTGTACAATGGAAAGAAAACAGCTCTCATGTATTGGCACAATAACATCCGGAGGATTGGAAGTTGATCGAAAAGGCAAATCGCCACGTGATCCGTCCCGTTTGTAAGGAAATCAAAGACCACATGTGATAAGACTCGGCATACACGAAGACACACATCTTTAGGAGCAAAAGCTATGCGAAAGCAGGACCTTCTGTCTGTCACACTCACTGCAACTTCCCCAGTGCCTAGAACAGTGCCTGGCATACAGTCGGTGCTCAATAAATGCGCACTGAATGACCAAGCAAGGCCAAGAAAGGAATCCTCTGAACCACCTTCAGTCATGGTTGCCTCAAGGGAAGGAAGCAAAAGAATCAGACCGAGAAGGGCTCCATGGAGGAGCTCCATGCCCTCCATGAAGGGCAGCGTGGAGGTTGGCTTCCAGACGATCCACATTATATTTCTTCAAACAATAATCAGAAGCAAATACAGCAAAATGTGATTGCTTAGTAAACATGGACCCCAGAACCCAAACCAGACAAAACTTTCAGCCAGAAGCAGCAGTGATGGTGTTCTAGTCTTCATGTGTGTTGCCTGATGGAGAACACACATGGACACACCCCAGTCTCCTTTTCCGTCTGTGAAATGGAGCCCTTCAGCTGCTCCCAGCCAAGTGGCCTCCACAGTGCGCTGGAGTGGAAGGGAGTGGGGTGCCCGCCATCCTTCTGGCTCCTGAAATCCTATCTTCCCCTCAGGCCCCTGCCTTGACTTGAATGTGACATATAGACTCCACTAGCAAAACTTGATCCTGGTTTCCTGTTGTATTTTGTGGTCTCTGAGCCCTTTCCATTTGCGGTCTGATGACCTTTCCCGGTGTTCTCCAGGTCTAGCCGGTGCTCCTGTGTCTGCCTCCAACTGCACTCCCCAAGGGCAAGGCCAGGTCTGTACATTTGCACATTCATTCACTCGGGCACGCGTTCATTTGAGACGTGCCCTGCTCAGTTCCTGGCACAATCAGATGCTGAGAAATGTTAACAAGGAAAATCCCTGCCTTGGAGCTCATGCGCTATTGGGAAAGGCAAGGCCAGAAAAGAGAGCAATCCGCCAGAGGAGGAAGGCAAGGGGGCAGCCTCCTAGATGGCAGGCGCATACAGTGGCAGGGGAGAGCCCCTCAGGTGCCGGGCCCACTGCCTGCTTCTCCGTGCTTCCCCACACACCCATCAACACACCCTGCCTACGTGCCACAACCGATTTCCCTTCATGGAGTCAACAGAGGTTTACTGAGCTCTTTATAGGTGCCTGGAAAGTTCCAGATGCTAAGATCAAACTGTGAGGAGGCCAGACCCCTACCCCCAGACAACCTACTAGAGGGAGGGCAGAGGAGGAAAGCAGCAGGGTGACGTGAGGGTGGGAGGAGGGGGCTGTAGCCTCTCGTTCCACCCCTTGTGTCCTAGAGTACATGCAGGCTCAGGTCAGGCCTGCAGCTTGAGAGGCAAAGGCAGCTTTGGACTCGGCTCTGACTTTTCCCCAGGAGCTGCCGCCTTGCCCGAGAGCCAGGAATTGAAAACACTTTGGACCTGTAAGTCCCACCCTCAAGTGCGCGCCCACTGCTGAAATGACCTCGTTTTTCTGTCCTCCGCTGGCTGGGAGGGTGTGTGCCTGGCTCCCTCCATGAGCCCGAATGATCGGAGGAGCCTGTCTGAGGATGGGGATGTGGAAACCGACAGGCGTGAAGGGACCCCCAGAGGGAGTCGGTCTGCCAACCCCCTCCCCTTGAAGGGTCTCCCTAAGCCCCTGGGGACTCGGGTTTGCACACATGCACCTGCACTCAGCCTCTTCCTCCTCCCCACACTTCCCTGTCCCCCACCAGATGGCTCTCCCCACTCCACCTGTCTAAATAAGCCTTCCCCACCATCCTGCCACCCCCCTCCAAGCAAGCCCCAGATCCCCGGCCTTCGCAGCACCTCCACTTATAGGCTGTGCCCACCCTGGCAGCCAGGACAGGCAGGGAGAGAAGGCCTCCCACCAGAGCAGCTGGCTTTCAGTCATGCCCCCTGTCACGTAGGGGACAGTCAAGGGACCTGGGCTCTCTGGCTCCTCCCCAGGGATCTCACCCTCCAGTCTTGGGCATCTGTCTCCCAGTCCTATCCTCATTCTCTCACGCACCAAGAATGTACCCTTGCCAGGCCCTGAGGAAGGAGCTAAGCAGTCAGCACACAGGCGGGGCGGGGTGGGGGGGCAGAGCGGCCAGGATAGGGCGCCGTGTCCGTGGCTCCCCAGGAGGTCCCTACATCCACCAGGTTTCTTTCCAGCACCCAGGGCCCCAGGATCGCACTCTGCAACCCGGGTGCTGGGCTCCAGACCAGGAAGGAGGAATTTCCCTGTGGCAGAAGTAAGCAGGTCGCTTGGGAAGGCCTGTCCCCATCACAGCGCAGGCCAGCAGCTGCGGGGCGCCAAGCACATACATATAGGCTCCTAGCACATACGGGCTCCTCTCCTCTTTCTTTTTCTCTTTGCCTTCCTTTTTTCTTTTCTTTTTTTTTTTTTTTTTGGTCCTTTTAAATTTAAAAAGGGGGGAAACAAAAGACAAATCCTGGGAAATCAAGTGGAAAAATCTACATTATGGCAAAATGTGAAGACAGCAAATTGCAACACGGAGAGAAAGGTGGGGAGAGTTAGATGAGCCAAGGGGGGCCCCCAGGCTCCCACAGGTTCCCAGCAGAGAGGGAGGTGAGGGGAAGGCTGGGAGTTCCCCTGGACCATATGGGACACACGCACGCGCGCACGCGTGCATGCAGCCCTGCCCTCCTTTCCTCCCTGCCTTCCCTCCTGATCCAAAAGCCAGGCCCTCTTCCCAAATCCGCTCTCAGGAAAGGGACTTACTCAGAGGGGCAGTGACTAACCCAATACCACTTTTGTTTTCAGGCAGCAGAGCTATAGCCGGAGGAGGTTTTGGGGTGGGGAGACGAGGCCAGGCTCTGAGAGAATGCCCCTGACCTGTGGCTTTTGTCGGGTAAGAAAGGCTGGGGGGAGACAGGGTGAGAGCGGGCCCAGACTCCAACCAGCTCTGGTTCCAGCTGGGTCTGGGGCTCCACAGGAAGCTCGAGGCCTGGGGAGAAGGGAGAGTGGGGGGAAGGCAGCAGCTCAGGCCTGGTTCACGGCCACTGTCCCT
Source organism: Enhydra lutris kenyoni (assembly GCF_002288905.1). Taxonomy (NCBI): domain Eukaryota; kingdom Metazoa; phylum Chordata; class Mammalia; order Carnivora; family Mustelidae; genus Enhydra; species Enhydra lutris. The sequence goes on from NW_019154112.1 coordinate 4,621,473, forward strand.
TTCTGCTCCTGCTCCCGGACCTACTCCCCACTATCCAGTCTCCACTCCAACCTCCATCTGACACACAACTCCCTGCCTGCAACCTTCCGTGGTTCAGTGTGTGTGTGTGAGAGAGAGAGAGAGAGAGGGACAGGGACAGGGACAGGGACAGGGACTCTTCCCACATCTGCAACATCCAGCCTTCCCCAGGTCCCTATGAGAATGGGCCATCTGACCACACCTGCCCCCTCCACGGGCCTTTGCAGAGGCTGCTCCCCCAGGCAGAAGGGACCCGCCTGATGCTGCCTTCCTTCCCTGGGCCTTGGTTATCTCCTTAGTGTCTGCATCTCTGCCCAGACCCTCAGGGGGCCCAGCTCTCATGCCGCACCTGCTTGAGACACGGGCCCTGATTCATCCTTGCTGCATGAACGAGCCACTGAGTACCCACCTGGTGGGGATGGAAGAGGTTGGAGCTGCTAGCTCGGGGCTAGAGACAAAGACTCAGTGGGAGTCCAAGAGGGGTACCTGCAAAGGCTCAAACCCTTCTACCTCCTCCAGGAACTCCCTGAGCCCTGCAACCCTCTGTGACCTCCCCTCAGAGCCATCCCCTGGTCATGCTGAGGGCTCAGACCTCTGTACACACAGGCACTGGGCACCCACTTTGCACCTGGCACCAACTTCATGCCAGGCTCTGGGCTACAGAGCTAATCCACTCACCACACCTGCCCTTACAGGACACACTCGTGAGCTCTGCACACGCGTGGGGTGGACATCATACACATCCGGACATCTCTCGGTCCCACTCTGCCTTGAGATTCTACTTCTCCACCTAGATGCAAATTCCTTGCTCTGAGCGCTTTGGAAATACATGTGCAAAAGAAAAAGGGAAGGGGCGCCCGGTGCAGACTTAGTCGGTAAAGCACACGACTCTTGATCTTGGGGTCGTGAGTTCAAGTCCCACGTTGGGGGCAGAGTTTATTTTTAGAAAAACCAAGAAGAAGAAGAAGTGAAGACAAGTATAAAACAGCCATGCAGGGGTGCCTGGGTGGCTCAGAGGGTTGAGCCTCTGCCTTCAGCTCCGTTCATGATCTCAGGGTCCTGGGATCGAGCCCTGCATGGGGGTCTCTGCTCAGACGAGAGCCTGCTTCCCCCTCTCTCTCTGCCTGCCTGCTTGTGATCTCTCACTCTCTCTCTCTGTCAAATAAATAAACAAACAAACAAACAAACAAAAGCCATGCAAACTGGCAGGTCCTCAGAGTCTAAAGTTGCCAGGGCCAACAGAGAAGAACATGAACTAGAATATTCACCCTCCCCACTGACTCCAGCCCCGCGGAGGTAGTAAGCCCACTGTGAGAGAGGTGGCTGGAGCCAGGAAGATCCAGGTACCGAGGGACAATGAGGAGAAGACAGTCCCCTGATTTCCCACCTGGAGATGCCTCCCTATCAAATTCCACAGAAGGTGTGTGCAAAACATGAATACCACACCTGCATTCATCTCCCTCCACCCCTCCGCCTTGACCCAGAGCATACTGGCTCCACGGCTCACTCACTGTGTGACTTTGGACAAGTCACTTAGCCTCTCTGAGCATCAGACTTTCCAACCACAAAATGGAAAAGGACTTAAAGAAGCCACGTGTGGTGGAATTGCAGGGAGGGTCAAGAGTGGTGGTCTGTGAAGGCCTGGGTCTGCCTCCTGGAGCCACGGCCTCTGTGGAACAGGTGAGGCCAGTGGGGGCAGGAGCTGCTCACGCAGGAGGGCAGGAGTCGGGAAGATAGAGACCTCTTTGCTCGGCCCAGGCCAGGACCCAGTGCCCCGGTGAGGTACGTTCTAGGGACCAAGGGCACTGTGCTAACCCAGGAACTGTCCCCAGAGACAGGGTGCTGGGCGGAAGCCAGGGTCAAAGCAGGGAGGCCCAGGGACTCTCCCGGGCAGAAGGGCAGAACATGCAATTTCCCTTCCTGAACAGTCTCAGCACCTCCCACCACTCCCAGCCGTACCCTCCCAACACACACACACGTGCGCGCATGCGTGTGTGCACACGACAACACAAACACTCTCACATCCCGTATCACAATCTCACACAACCTGATGACAGCCACGTGCAGCCTCACGGCCACCAGGACCCACACCTGGCCACATACAGTCCCACTCGCACAATCCCGCACAGCCACACAAGCTCCCACAACAACTGCACAGCCTCACACAACCACTCGCAGCACCCGGCCCCCCCACAGTCACACAGCCACAGAGCTGGGCATGCTGGCATGCGAACCATTGTGTCCGCACCTCCTCGAAGCCGCCAGGCCGGCTGGACCACACCTGGGCACAAATCATGCCTCCCCTTTGCTATGGTTCAGAGTGGAGCCTGGCTAGGGAGCGCCATGGGGAGTGGATTGGTGACTGAAAACGGGGTCCAGCACCCCAATCATCCAACAACCCTTTACCAAGTTGCTTTGGTGACCCCTCGGTCGAGGGAAGTCCTGTCTTCCTGCTGAAACCCTCTCCCTCTGCCTCCACTCCCGCCCAGCCGTGCCCCTGTGGAGAACAGGGCCGGCTCTGGGGGTGCAGGGGACACAAGCGTCAGAGAGCTGGGGCACAGCGGGGCCCATGTCCCACTTCAACCACTTACTTGCTTCGTGATAAAAGCTCCTTTGCCCAACCTCTCCAAATGTCCATTTCTGCCATTTCTGCGTCTGTAACACGGGATGGCATTATCCCCCCACCCCCTGATGCACAGGGCTATTGTGAGGATGGAAGGTCCACCCCCAGGGGATATCTGGGGGAGGGGGAGGGTGCAGGTTTGGGGGGACTCAGCAGTGCCTCTGAGCTGAGCGCTGCTGTCCCCTCCCCAGGAGGCCATTGGGCAGTGGCAGCCTTCTTCGGAGCTGCATTATTCATGGCGCTCAGCTCTGAGCAGAGGGAAATTTGCTGAGTGATCAACCTAATATCTTAACACAAACCCATTTAGGCAAAACACCTTTGAAGCAAGAACGGCAGAAAAAAAAACAGAAAAGGAAGCAAAGAGGTTTGGAGGCAGGTGGTGGCAAGAGGCTGTTTCCTACCTGCCCCCACCCAACGCACTCCCCGCCCCCCAGGAGACCCCCTGCCCCGGCCCAGCACCCCCACCCCCTCCCCACCACAGCCCGCACCTTTCCCCAGACTCTCAGTGGCCAGGACTTGGCATCCTTTGATTGAAGGAATCCTACCCACCTCTCAGATTTGACTCAGAGTGGGAAGAGTCTGCCCAAGGCTCACGCAGCAAGTCAGAGGTCAGCCAGACCCAGGACTGCTGGGTGTTAGCTCTGAGTCCTCTGCCGAGCCGCCCCTCACAGAACAAGACCGCCAGCTCCAGGGACGCCCCTGCTTCCTCCGCCTCAAACTCCACACTCTACCGCATCAGGACCTCTTTCTCCAAGTCAGCTAGGATGTTCCCACCCTCAGTTCCTCTGCCAGAAATACCCTTCCCTCCTCCTCTTGCCCCTGGAAACATGCCAGATCTCTGCCCCAGCCAGAACTCATCACGCCCACTTAGGCTCCTCTGCCTAGGCTGGGCCCCTTCTGTAACTGCCCTGCTTCAGGGCAGAAGGCCTCCCACCTCCGCCATGTCTTAGCTGGGTGACCTTGGACCAGTTACTCACCTCTCTGGGTCTCATCTCCCTATACTACAGTTAAAGAATATGTGGGTGCAGGTTAAGGTTCTCTGAACACTGCCAGGTGCATATGCACTCAGTAAGTGTTTGCTACTGTGATATTATTATCGGTTCCCCCAACAGTCCCTAAGCCCCTTTAAGGGGAGACTGCGTCTCTCCTGTCTAACTTCCCCATTTCCAACAGAGTGCCAAGCACACAGTAGGCACTAATCTGCATTGGTTGAACAAAGCCTCGTTTCCCACAATGTTGTGTGCCTGGCCTCCTCACACCAGATGCCTTGAGAAGAGGAGCCAGTGAGGGGCTTGTGGCAGGGACCCCTGCGTGGGGCAGGGGTGTGAAGAAGATGACCTCTGGCCAGCTCCACCCCCACCGCAGGGATGGAGTTTCAGCTGGGCAGGGAGGGGCCGGAGCCAGGGGCCTGCTGCCGGGCCTGCGGTATGGCGGGGGAGGAATGGACGGCTGCAGGCCGGGATAAAATATTTAGGAGCCCACATCCCCAGGAAGTGGAAACTGACAAGCAAAATGAAATGTTGAGATGTAATTACCCAGGCAGGCCAAGCATGTCTCCCCGCCGGCGGCGGGCTCAGCACCACCCCCCTTCACCTGCCACAAGCAGGCACTGGGTAATGAAGTCCTCCCGGACCCTCTCCCACACCAGTCCTCGCCCCCTCCACTTCAGGCCAGGCCAGCAGGAGGCGTGGCAGAACAGGAGGTCGTGCAGCGAACCTGGGGGGGGCCTGGGTCCAGCTCTGGCATTGAACTATCCCAGCAATCTTATCGCCCCACCGGGCCTCAGCTTCCTCAGCCAGAAAATGGGGCCGCTGAGCCACGCCTGGGAGGGAGGACCCAGACAGCAGATGTGCGCGTGCTTCATTAACTGGCTTTGGCAAAGGACGGCGGAAGGACAGCAGTAAGGACACCAGCGGACACCAGCCTGACCCAGCATGCCATGAGAGGCTTTCTTGAGGTCTGGGCTGCCCAGGACTCAGGTTAGTAGAGGCTGATGGATAAAGGTCTGGGGCTGAGACCCCGATGTGGGCCCTGAGCTGCAGTATCCACCTCACCCCAAAAAACTGTCCCGGGCTCTCCCAACACTGTAAGACCACAGCTTGGAACAGAAAGACAGGGACCCGGACAGGGGCTCCAGGCCTAGATCCAGGGAACAGCCTTGAGTGGGTCTCAGGAGGGCATCCAGGAGCAGGGATGCTGGGGGACGGATGCTCAGCCGACCCTCACCCCACAGAGCAGAGTTGAGGGAGGGAGTGCTCCTTTTTTATTGAAACCAGCACCCAGAGAGGGGCCATGATCAGCCTAAGGCAGTCCACACACCCACACTGCCTGGGCCCCTCTCCAGGCTGGCTTGGCACTCCTGGGCAGGTCCAGCCTCATCCCTCAGCCATAACCCACTGCACACCCCCACTCCTGTCAACACCATCTTACCAGACCAGAGCCCCACACCTCTGCACAAAACTCAGCCTGCCCAGTGTGGCCCCTGGCCTCTCCACCAAAACTCCAGTCCCGTTTCACTACTCCCATGCCTCAGTGGCTCTCACCTCCCTCAATGTAAAGTCCAAATTCCTCACCCCAGTTCCACCTGAGGCCCTGCACCCTTGTCACGCTTCTCTCCACACCTCCAATAGCTCCTACAGTTTCTGATACACATGGTACCCCTATCTTCCTGCCTTTGCTCAGACTCTCCTCTCCACCTTTGTGCCCAATTCCCCTTCCCGGACCCCTCCTTCCTCAAGTCAGCACCTGTCCATTCTTGAGGATTCAGTGCATGGCCCACCCCTCCAGGAAGCCTATGTGGGTCTCCCCAGGCTCCTTCTCCCTTGGGCACCCATAGCAATCCCAACATCTCAATCACTGAACCTAACACAGTGAATGAAAATTAGGGGGGATGGCCTCTGCGGGGCTCAGTGCATTCACTGAATGAGCAACAACGTAAGTCGTAAGCACCAGGCACTGTCCTAGACACTATGGGTACAGTTAGTAATAGAATAATCCAGAATCCTACCCTCATAGACCTGGTAGTCATTTGCAAAGCAGACAACAGATGCTGAGGAATGAACTAATTAATTTATTAAGAGTTGGTCTACAGGTGCCTGGGTGGCTCAGTAGGTGAAGCATCTGCCTTCGACTCAGGTCATGATCCCAGGGTCATGGGATGGAGCCCCACATCAGCCTCTCTGCTCAGTGGAAAGCCTGCATCTCCCTCTCCCTCTGCCTGCTTCTCCCCCTGCTGTTCTCTTTCTCTTTCTGTCGAATAAATAAATAAAATCTATTTTTTAAAAAAGTTGTTCTACTGTCCAGAAAGTTGCTTGGCTTCATCTCCAGCTCCTGTCCCTCTGTTTTCCTCTTCTGTCCTCCCCCACCCCATCCTGTCTTTTCTCTCATTCTCTCTCTCTCTCTCTCACACACACACACAGACATACACACAGTCCCCCATTATTCCACAGCCTCTCGTGTTCATGCAGAGCTCACACTTTCTCTCATTAATTCCTCCCAATCAGCCCACAACTTAGGTGACCATTTTACAGATAAAGAAACCAAGGCCCAGAAATGCCAGAGCCTCATCCTGGCTGCCTCCACCTTCCCTGTATCTGGCCTATCTTCCCCCTCTCCTCCACCTTTCCATCTTTCTCCCACTTTCTGGGGTGACTGACAGGCTGCCCCCTCGGCAGCCTGAACTGTGCCCCTCTCCATCTTCATTCTCCTCCCTCCCTCCTCTCTCCTCTTGCTTGTCACTTTGTCTTGCTTCCTCCCCAATCCCAGGGCCTCCCTTGGGTCCCAAGATATCTGTAAAATGGTCGTTAGCTTTCCTTCTGGCTCATTAAAAATGAGAATTTGCATAGAATGTCCACATGATCATTCTGTCTACAGCAAAACGGGACATGGATGGAAGCCTCCATGCAAGTCGGGGAGGAAGGGGGGGACACTCACAGGAGGACGGGGGAGAACCCCAATCAGGAAGAGGTCAAGTGCTCACCACTGGGGTCTCAGGCCTCAAGCCAGCCCCTCTCAGGCCCTTTCTTGGCCTTTCTGATGGCTAATTACTTGATTTTGTCATTCTTACAATAACCAGCAAAGTAGGGACTGCAATTATCCCCATTTTACAGATGAATAAACTGAGAGCCAAAGAGGAACAGTGGCCTGTCCAAAGACACACAGTAAGTCTATGGCAGTCCTGGGGGGCAGCACTCTCTACCACGGGACCAGGCTCTCCCAACCCACATAGGCCTGCTGCTCTCCCAGGAAGCCTGCCTGTCCTCACTCTCAGGAGGAAAATGTCGTCAAAAGCCACACCACTCATGCAGTTCTCCCACCCAGAACAACCTCCGGCTCCTCTGAGACAGGCCCACCTTTTCTTTAACTCTCCTTCCAACACCCCCTCCTCAAGGAAGCACTCCCTCCCCAAAACCACTGTTTAGCAGATGCAGAGATTTTTGGAGACAAAGGTGTCCCAACCTCTTCTTCCAGCCATACACAGCTGGCTCTCTGAACAAGTGCAGGTCCACTCGCCTGTGGATTTTTCTCGATATGACACAGTACTGTATTTACATTTTCTTCTCCTTATGATTTTTCTGGATAACGTTTTCTCTTTTCCAACTTGCTTTATTGGAATAGCATGGTATATACACATAACAGACAAAATACGTGTTAATCCACTGTTTGTTACCAGTAACGCTTCCGGTCACCAGGAGGTTACTGATAGTTAAGTTTTCAAGGAGTCAAAACTCAGATGCAGCTTTTCGACCATACAGCATTGGCACCCCTAGGCCCCGTGCTGTGCAAGGATCAACTGTAATTGCATTCAGACCTGCCTCATCCCATAGAGATTCCCAGCAGCGCCCAGAAATATACTTGGCAAAAAGAATTTGATAACAGAATCGAGGGGAAGGAACCTGCATTTTACAGACGAGGCTTTGCTCAGCAGCCACAGACTGGCCAAGAAACGGTAGTTTGTTGGGACCAGAGTCCGCCTGGGCTTTCTCCGCTGTCCATGGTGCTGAAACCCAAGAGCGCATGGGCGACCTCTGCTCCACACGCAATCTAAGAGCAAGTCCTTCAGGCTTGAGCTTCAAAATACACCCAAAATCTGTCCCTTCTCATCACCCCCACCCCCAGTCTAATCCATCAGCACTTCTCACCTGTGGAGGAGGACTGGCCTCCTCACTGGCATTCCTGCCTCAGATGCCCCACCCCTCCCCCAGTCTATTCCCTACACAACAGCCAGAGAGATTATAATAAACCTAAGTCTGTTAACATTCCTCCCAGCTCACAACCCTCCAATAGTTCCCGTCTCATTCAGAACAAAAGCTAAGGTCCTCCCAGTTGTCCACAAGGCCCCACACGATCTGCGTCTCTTCTTCTACTTCCCTCTACCTCACTCACTCTGCTCCTGCCTCCTGGTTCTTCCCCAAATGCCAGCAGTCTCCCTACCTCAGGGCCTTTGCACTTGCTGGTTCCTCTGCCTGAGGCACTCTTCCTGGAGATCACAAAGCTCACTCTCTTACTGCATTTGGGGCTCTGCCCAAATGTCATCTCTGCAGAAAGGCCTCCCCTGACCTTATATGAGATAATCTCCCCTACCTAGTCCTCTCTGCCCACCTATGGTGTTTTATTCTTCTCCATAGCATGCCATCAGTTCCTATCTGAAACTGTATTATATAATGATGCATTTATTTGTTTGCCGTAAGTTCCTCTGGCCCTCTCCCCAAATGGGAGCTCACAAGGCCAGGGATCTTCTTCTGTTTGGTTCACTGCCATAAGCCCAGTGTCCTGGCACCCACAAAATAGGTGTTCAATAAATATTTATCCAACAAATGAATGAATTACCATTCAGAAGTGAGGGATGAAGGAACCGAAGAGGGGAAGAAATGCCCTACTCTCCTCCTCACCAGTGACATCCCACAGAGCTGGCTCTATGTGATTTAGAGGCCTGGAATCCAACTTTCTGAGTCCTTGAAAACCCCAGGAACATGAGGGAAACCAGCCCAGAATAAGTGACCACCAGGGGATGTGTCCCTCCCTATCTCTGGGGCCTGTTAGACAGGACCTCTCATAGGCTCATACACAGCCACCATGACTTGGTGACTTCTGACCCATCCCCCAACCCCCCCACACACTCCCCATCAAAGGAGCTCCTCCACCCCCTCCTTCTCTGAGCAGAACCCCTGGCTTTTGTTGGGGGCAGTCCTCCTAGGTCTCTCCCCACAGCTGACCCACCAGTGTTTCCCTGGAGAAAGCCAGAGAGAAAGGAAACAAATACTTCATTGAAAGAAGGCTCCACCTTTCCTTTCTCAGGCTCCAGAGTCACACAAACCTAAGCACCAATCCCAGCTCTGCCACTGACAAGCAGTGGGGGCCCAAGTGAACCTGTGGGCAGTCTGAGCCACACTCATCTCTATTTAAAAGGCGGGGGGGACATTTCTCAGAGTGGCTGTGTAGGGGCTGACACTGGGGCTAGTCTGGCAGCTTCTGTGAGGACAGTTAATGAGATGTCCCCAAGAAATATGTATATTAAAACCCAAGAAGAGGGACACCTGGGTGGCTCAGTCTGTTAAGCATCTGCCTTCGGCCCAGGTCATGATCCTGGGGTCCTGGGATCAAGACCCACATTGGGTTCCTTGCTCAATAGGGAGCCTGCTTCTCCCTCTGCCTGCTGCTCCCCCTGCTTGTGCTCTCTTTTGCTCTCTGACAAATAAATAAAATCTTTAAAAAAAAAAAAAAAAAAGGTGATTTAGGGGTCTTCACCCAGGCCAGTCCTGCTGAGGGGCCAGTGCTGGAGTCAGAGCTTGTCGGGGCTCAAAGACTCTAGGAAGAGGGCTGGAGGAACCGGAATAACAAGCAAAAGTGGCTACGAGTGTCCCTCAGTGTGTTCACGTGCACAAGCCCATTGAAGAAGGCACCCAGCCCCTTCCCAGTCTTACTGATGAAGATCTGGAGGCTCAGGAAAGGATAGGGGCTTGCCTGAGGTCACACAGGTGTAGAGGGTGAGTCTGAGACCTCACCCAGGACACTCAGCAGCCCCAAATGGGCCTGAAGCAGGAAGTCTCAAGCGGTGAGGAAAGCAAGCAGTGAGCTCCCAGGGTCCTTCCCCAGCTGCTGGGAAAGAACAGCACGGGACTTGCTTCAGCTACATCTCCAAGGAGCTCAGAGTGGGGATCCAGGGAACCCCACCTCAGATAGGAAAGCAGGCTGAAGTCAAACAGTCAGCCAACAGGTGAAGAGGGTCCCTGGAGGTGAACTCCCAAATCTGAGCAGGGGAAGGTCACTGGCCTTCACTGCTTCACTCTTTAACAAAGGGAAAGAGCTCAGAATGGATCAGGTTAGTGTGCACAGGGCTCCTCTGTGGGCTCAGGTCGGGGCCCACACCGGAAGCTGGAGGCCTATGATACCTGGACTTCCACGTGGCGAGGACAGATAGAAAAGTCAAGGGAGGGGCACCTTGGTGCCGCAGTCAGTTGGGCATCTGCCTTCAGCTCAGATCGTGATCCCCCGGTGTCTGGGATCGAGCCCCATGTTGGGCTCCATGCTCCACGGGGAGTCTGCTTCTCTGCCCCTCCCCTGGCTCATGCTCTCTCTCTAAAAAAAAAAAATAAAACCCCAAAAAAAAAAAAAAAAAAAAGCCAAGAGAGGTGAGCAAAGCATGCTGTGATGCACACTGAAGGACCTCAGAGGTCCCCAACCCATCACCTTCATGTGGGTCATCAAGCTGACACTCCACAAGGGAAAGTGAACAGCCCAGGGTTACACAACCACCCAGAGACAGAGGCAGCACTAGACTGGCTCCCCACCCCCCCCATTCTGATTAGTCATGGCGACAACTGACAGCTTTGGCAGCCTGGTGTTTCGTGCAGGGCCCAGACTATGCAGAAGGCCTTACACTGATTCACTTACTTCACGTTCCCAGCAACCCAAAAGGCAGGTGCCATCGATATCCCCCTTTCACCAGGGGGAAACTGAAGCCCAGAGACCCTTAAGGGACCGCTCACCACAGTACAACTCCTGGTGGGCAGAGCCAGCCTCTGGGCTCTCAACTACTCCGCCCTACCGTGGTGTCCAGAGGACAGGGTCCAGAAGGTCAAAGCCACAACGGGGCTGCCACCAATGAAGGGAAGGGTTTTTTTTTTTTTTTAAAACCTCAAAGAAATCTTCAAACGTGTTCCACAAAGGAAGCTGGTGAGAGAAAATGCTGCTTCCTGTCCAAGAGGGCAGGCATGCAAATTTAGGGCAACAAGGGCTGGGTGGCTAATGTCTTCTTTCCCGTCACTCCCGTCCAGCTTGGAGGCAAACCCAGAACGGAGCGCAGCCCCGCCGTGATAGGCCAGGGTGGACACATCAGAGGCACACCAGAGAGAGCAGGAAAAGTGACCCAATGACACCCAACCCAGGGGACACGCAGAATCAAGAGGTGTCAGCACCCTGCCAAAGGCCAGAGTGGCAGAGAAATCAGAGTGGGCAGGCCAAGTCCCCAAGGCGGGCTGGGCAAGCTCAGGGTTCATCTTCATGGCAGTACGAAGATTGACCTGGCAATCACCAAGCAGTCACATTGATGCCAGCATCTTGCCAATCTCCAAGCGCCAGCCAGGAGACCCAGCTGGCGCGTGGTAGGCCTCGTGGCTCGGCAGGGGGTGCCCATGCCAGGTCCACTTAATTTCTACCTACGGTAGAGTGACGGGTTGCAGACCAAGGCGGTGGAAGACAGGACGCGTCTCAAGTTCAGGGCGGCCTGGTTGCTAAGCTAGAATGATGGCAACCAGCTACAAGACAGGTTCCACTTCCCCTCTGCATCCTTGGAGGATGCGTGGCCAGTGAGTAGGGCATCCTGGGCCCTGGCTGCCGGTCCCAGTGCTGTGACTCCAGGAAGCAGCAAGGGGAGAGTCCACAGGTCTCCCCATGAGAAGATGCTACAAGCTCATACACACCAAGCTAAAGCCAGCGGCAGGACCCCTCCCTGCTTCCGGGTCCCTGGTCCCTTGGGGCCAACCACATTCCATCTGATTGGGAGTGAGAAGATTGCATGATCCAGCTTCTGTCCCTGTGCAATTGGCCCCAATCATCCCTGAACCCAAAGACCAAACTCGGAAGCATCCCCGTTTGACACCCATTCCAGGAGAAAAATGCCTGGAGCCCAGGGCCATAGACTGTGGGGACGCCGCCTGTAGGGAGCAGAGCTAGACGCTGGAGCTGAGCTAAATCTCCTGCACCTGTTAACAGAGGTAAGAAGGAGGCCCCAGAAGGGCAGTGACGGACCCAAGGACACAGGGCTGGTCATCTGTTGGCTCACGTGTTCATTGTACAAACATCTATTAAGGCCCCGCTGTGTGCAAGGGGGGATGAAGAGCACAGAGAAAAAGCAAGCCCTGTCCTTCCCCAGCCTCAGGGGGGCCCAGAGCCTTATGGAAGAAGCCCAGGGAAAGTTCAATAGGCACCGGGGTGGGGGAACTTGAGGCTTCCCATGTGGTGAGCCCTGGGGACCGTCAGCCTCCCTCCAGGTAAGCATCTCTGCCCGGGAGAGAGCAGATGAGGGAAGACTGTAGGGAGGCAGGGCCTTGGCCTGAGCCTAAAGGGCAAAGAGGACCCCCTCACAGGGCCCTGAGCAAGTGGGACACAGCAGGAGAGACGGTGTGTGCTAATACACTCCCTCGGATCAGCAGACATGACCCCAGCTGCCAAAAAAATTTAAAATACAGGATTGGCTTGAAAAAACTCTGCTCAGCTCCATCTCACATTGGTTCCTGTCCTGTGACCACTAGGACCAGGCCAGGCCCCTCAGCAGTGGCCCCTCTGCCTGATTCACTCCTATCTCCAGCCTCTTGTTCCTGCTGTTCCCCCAGCTGGCGTGCCCTTCCCTTCCTCTTCACTTGTCTAAGCCTGTCTCACTGCGCCAGGCCCCATGCAGCCCTACAGCCTAGCTCTTACTTTAACAGATGCATCATTACATCCCTCCATTCACTTACTCAGGCAAACTCCACAAGCCCTCACTGCACGCAGGGCAGGGCGTGGGTTCTGGTGGTTTTTACCGCTCCCCCACCCCCACCCACCGTGCCCACCAAGAGAGCCGGCGGTGCCCCCTGGTGTCTCTCCTCTCCTCACATGGGGCTGCCTACATGGAGGCTGCATAGCCCGGGCCAGCTGGGAAACTCAAGCAGGTCTGGAAGGCTGAGCCTCTTCCCCTTCCTGGCCTCCGGGGCCGGCAGCCCCCCAGGGTGAAGAACCCCAAGACAGGCACTAAGCACTGCAGCAAGAAATGAGAGGAAGCGGAGCCCTGCATCTCAGCCTGACGCAGCTGCAGAGCGGCCTTGAGCTCTCATATCCCTGCTTCCGCCTCCAGGAAAGAATTCTGTCCTCAGAGAGTCAGGAGCAGGCCAGGGCCAGCCAGGGAGCTCAGTGGGGGAGGGAGCCAGGGTCCCAGGGCCACCCGACCTAACCCCGGGTGCCTCTGCTCTGTCAGCCTCAGTCTGCCCTTCTGCAGGCAGGGAGAACAACCTCAGGCGCCCTGGGAGAAGGGCGAAAGAAGTAAGTGGCCAGGAGCTGGGTTTTGTTATCGGTCAGCCATTCCCCAGACGTTTACTAGGCAGCTACTATGAGCCAGGGACAGTGTTAGTGACGCAGCTGAGAGCAAAATGGGCAAAAAACCCTCTGCCCTCATGCACCATAAACAAATCTGAATTTACTTGTCAAGTGCTACAAGAAAGAGCCAGCAACAGGGAAAGGAGAGTAACAGGCCAGAGGAGGGGCTGTCTTCAGTACGGTGGTCCTGGAAAGGCCTCTGAAGACAGCTGGGACAGCTGGGAAGACACCTGAATGTACTGAGCATGTAGGCTACACAGATATTCAGGGAAAGACAATTCCAGGCCGAGGGACCAGTAAGTGCAAAGGCCCAGAGGTGGGCTGATGCCCAGAGTGTTAGAGGAGCAGTGAGGAGGCAGGTAGAGAGATGGAGGGGAGAAGGAGGAGAAAAGGCCAAGGGCAGCGGGAAGGGAAGCAGGCATTCTGTCCACCCGTAAGGGGTCTCTGGATCCTGAGGGCACGCTGGGGCAAACATGTCCTTTCTGGTTTCCCAGCTACATGAGCAGTGCCAACACTTCCAGCCCCGGGGCCACAAATCTTTCCAGCTGGCCAAGCTCTTCTCCCATCCCCTTGGAGCCTCCAGGAAGTGAGTGTCCCCTTTATACCCGGAGAAGAGGAGTCCAAAGATGTCACAGCAGTGGGATGAGGAAGCACCCCAGCCTTGAGACAGCCCCGCTAGTCGCCACCCTTGCTGACAGGAGCCATCTAAATGCAGGTCTGACGCTCCGCCCCGGGAGCTGGAGCTGGAGGTCAGACCAGCAACAACTTGATTCACCAGTGTCTCCAGAATATCAATAGGGGACACAGGGACACAGCGGGGAGATGAGGCTCTGGAACTTCTCACTGTGCAAGGGACAGGACGTCCTCCAAGGAACAGACCTGACCCATCCACCCCTGCCCCTTCCTGCCCTGTCACCACCCAGGGCAGGCCATCTTGTTCCCACCCTAGCAGCACAGGCCCAGATATGCCCAGGGTGCTGGAATCACTCACCAGAGAGGACCAGAACCAAAGCCCCCAGGTGAACCCCTGGAGAGGCGCCTGCCAGGAGCTGGCCTGTGTCCTTCCTGTCACATGCACCAGAGGTGAAGGAACCATCTACTGGATTCAAATTCCACTCTTGCTCTTTTCCAGCTGTGTGACCTCAGGGGAGTTGCCTAACCTCCCTGATCCTCAGTATTGCCATCCATAGAATGGGGCTGTCTTGAAGGCTAAATGAGTTAACATGTATGAGGTGCATAAAACAAGAGCTGGTCCATGGAAGGACTCCGTCAGTATTACCTACTAATATCGTCCATTCTTCCCTCACCCGCACAGGAGGCCCAGGCTGCTACTCAGCACTTTTGTTTGACCTTCAGCAGATCCCTTAACTTCCCTGAGCCTTTGTTTTCCTTATCCGTAAAATGGAGCACTATGGGAAGTAAACTGAGGCTCACGTGGGGCCCCAGGGGCAGAGAGAGGCTGTGGGGGTGCAGAAGTTTATATACCCCAGACCCCAACCCTGAGGGGCCCAGGATGGTGGAGGGAGGCATTGAGGACAGGGCTACATGAGTACCACCGCCTCAGGCCTGTTCCTCCCTCCTGGGGTGACTCACTCGCATTATCTCCCGAGCCCAGGCAGGGCCTGCTCTGCATGCCTAATCCCAGCTGCCTGGCAAGGAGGAGGGAGTCCTGGCGCTCCAAGACGGGTAAAGGCACCAGACGCCTCACGCGAGCACGCATGCGCACACAGGCCTGTCCACAGACGCCGCTACCCAGGCAGGCCCGCCGGTCATGTGTCCAGAAAATCACATACGTGCACCCCTCACCCCCACGTGGGTCCCGCACTCACTGCCTTTGGAGCTCACCTCACCGCCCTGATGCCGCAGGACCAAGTGTCCTGTGAGAACCAGGCTGGCCCTGGACTCCTGAGGCTTTGTCCCTAGCCTAGTCCCTGAACATGACCTACAGCTTCCATTAGCACCCAGCCTGATCTCCAGCTCTCCCCGGGTTCTTCCTAGGAGTGGCCAGGCGATGGGGACGGGGAGAGCTGGAACCCGTGCACCCCAATCCCTGATAAGAACCCTCTGGTGTGTGTTCCTGAGCTCCCACAGCCATGGGCCAGAGCGCGTTCTATTCTGGCAGCAGCCAGGTTTACCCTCATTTCACCGGTGAGCAAACCAAACCTGAGCAGCGGAGTGGCTGTCCTCGGCTCTCACAGCCAAGAGGCCGCCGAGCCAGAGCCCAGATCTGTCTTCCAGAAGTGGCCTGTTAACCACACGCTGCCACCTCTGTGATTTGGGCAGTGGGGAGACACAGAACCTGGCTCCAAGTTCTGCCACAACACCTCGCTGTGTGAACCTGGGCAAGCCACCTCACCCCCTGAAGCCTCAGTGTTCCCCTCTGTGAAATGGGAACAGACACACCAGACCTATAGCGCTGTTTCTAGGATTCACAATAGCGCAGGGAGGGTGCCTGGCACAGGGCAGGGCTCGGTCAAGGACCACAGGACGGCCTGGGGAATGAGCCACATGACTGAATGATTAGGGTGGGAGAGCACGGTACTGATGGGGGCTGGGAAGTGCGGGGCCAGGGCTTCCTTTAAGCCCTGTGCCAACGGCCCAACCCACACTGGGTGCTAGGCAAGAGCTCCCCACCCAGAGGACAGAGGTCCTCCATATCCTGCTTATATGCCCTTGGGGAAATCACCTACTGTCTCTGGCCTCAGTTTCTTCATCCATAAAATGGATGCAGTGGTGATCCCCTGCAGGACCCCAAGCCCACCGAGCAGGCAGGCACGCAGGACTCGCTGGCAAAGCTCTCCCCTCGGCTCTGATGTACATCCTCAGTCTGGCAAGCACGCCTTCCCCTCCATTCTGCTGCCTGGCACTCCTCTGGGCAACTCACAGATGATTTATACTTCAGAGGACGAATCAATACCATATACGGCCAAAGACATCTTTAATCTTTCACAGGGATTAGGCTACAAGGTACAGCAGCCTCTTTCTACAGGCCGCTCAATTCTGATTTCAATTGGGCCATCTGGAGCACCGCTTTCTCTCTCCTTTTCTTTTCACCCACGTAAAGACGTTCCTCCAAATCAAATTTCATTTAGCGGGTGGGTAGGGAGACCTAGCGGCCCTTACACGAGGGCAGGCCCAGCCAGGGTCTTGGGGCTGCGAGGGGAGCCAGGAGGAGGTTCTAAAGACATGGGAGGTTAGGCCCTGTGCAATGGGATGGGGCGCAGTGGGCAGGGGGCACTGGAAGGGACACCGGTGCCGGGCCAAGGGTGTCCCTGAGCCACGGGCCCTGGCAGCAAAGCTAGTTTTCTTTTTCTAGAATTCCTTTTTAAAAGTCTTGAGTAGACAATATATTTTCTGACCACCAAATACCTTCTAGATGCTTGTAGAAAATTCAAACAATAGTCTGGGTTTTGGCCAAAATGCAGTACCTAGGGATGCCTGCGTGGCTCAGGTGGCTAAGCGTCTGCCTTCAGCTCAGGTCATGATCCCAGGGTCCTGGGATCGAGCCCCATGTCAGGCAACCTGCTCAGTGGGGAGCCTGCTTCTCCCTCTTCCTCTGCCTCTGCTCCTCCCCCAACTTGTGCCCCGCCCTCTCTCTAACAAATAAATAAAATTTTTTTAAAATGCAATACCTAGACCTCACCCCAATCCCATACCTCTCCTGCTCTTAACACATCAGCAAGTGTCCCTCCGGGCTATGTGTGTCTGTCTGTCTGTCTGTCATGCCCCCATCTGTGGGAAATGAGGGCAGAAGATGGACTGATGACTATAAAAGCTGTTATGACCTCTAGTCCTGAAGCCAGACAGCCTGGGTTCAAATCCCTTCTCTACCTCTTTACTTATGTGACCTGGGGCTGGTTATTATTGGCCTCTCTGTGCTTCAGCTTCTTCCCCTGTAAAACGGGGAAGTCTACCTCACTGGGTAGGGAGGGTTACCCAGCACAACAAGTGTCAAACGTGCACTCAGTCGGTACAAGGCACCTAGCGAGAGCTACATAAGCACTGGGAGGGGCTTCTAGGTCCCTTGTAGCCGGGACTGAATACCACTGAACACTATAATTCTAGACTTTCTGTCCCTCCCTCTAGCACCTTTGTCCACAAATCCCGTAAAGATTGCACCTGAAACCGAAAGGCAGTGGGCTTGTTTGGCAAAGGATACCAGCCATGGAGGATGGGTACCGGCAGGGCAGGGTGGGTGGGGCCAGCCCAGAAAGAGGTCCCCATGTCCTTTCAGAGCAAAGCAGTAAAGGACACGTGGGCAGCCAGCGGGAGGCGGCTGCGTCCCTGGGGGTCTGACACGGCCAGGGGACCCCAGGAAGCTGCAGCACAGCCCACCTACCTGGAGGCGGGAGTGGGGACCCATCCAGCCCACGCTCCCCTCTGCCTGGCCAGCTGCCGACATGGGGAATGGCCTGGAGCCCAGCCAATGGTCAGGGCTGCCCCACTTCCGTCCTCTCCACCAGGTTGCCGGCCCCTGAGCTGCTCTAGCTCTACAATTAAAGGGGCTTATCTGAGATTTATAGCGGGATTATGCCCACAGGGTGTTACCAACGCCAGGCTCTGGATGCTCTGTGGTCCTTAGGAAAAGCAATTAGAGTCCCGGGGTTCTGCGGGTATAAATATACAGATGCCGTCCTCCAAGGTCGAGGGCGCCACAGTGAGCTCTTTAGAGACTGAGCCTTGGGAGAGGCCTGGGCCCCTCTACCAGGAGCTGGGCCTGTCAGGAGGGGAAGAGGCTGTCTGCTTCCCCCCACTCAACACTCCACCCTCAAGGAGCTGGCCTGCTTGGCAAGGTGCACCCGGACCCAGGTGGAGCCCCAGACCCAGGGCCTAACTGCTGCACTGGACGCCCACGGCCAGGGTCCCCTGCAGGCCGCCCTCCTCAACATGGACAGGCCACAGAACTGACCCTCTCAGGGGGCCAGGCTTCAGGATGCCCAAAGGTTTAACCCATGTTTTGCCAGCCTCTTGCTTGCTATTATCTAAAAGCTTTATCCCTGGAGTTTTTGAGGACAATTAAGGGAATGCAGGGAGCTTAAGGGGGAAAGGTGGCTTGTGGCAAGAGCCTGTGTCCCAGCTTCTCGCATCCCATGCAACGACACCAATTCCCTGAAGCCACAAGGAACCAGCACAGCCCAGCCCGCCCCAGTCTCTTACTCCGGCCACACAGCTCCACCCCTCATACAACCCTGGCTCCAAGAACCTGCTGGCTGAGCCCCCATCTCCTGGGTCCCTGAGACCCTCCCTAAACAAGACCACCTCTGTCCCATCCCATCCTCCCTCTGCCTGAAAACAGCAGCCTTTCCGCTGTATCCCATGCCAGGAAAATCAATAGTCCATCATCCACTACCCTAGCCCTAGGGGTTCCCTAGCCGGCTGGCAAGACCACGGACGGCTCCCCAGGGCCCAGGGGACAGACGGAGGTCCACGAGGGGAATGGCCCAGGGCAGACAGAGCCCACGGCAGGACTCAGAGGACCTCTCAGGCAGCACTGGGCCACTGTGCCCTGCCATCCCCCATTCCCAAGCATGACTCACCATCCTCCCGGGACTTCTGGATGAAGGCCTCCACGCCGCTCTCGCCATAGCTGCCCTCCGAGGCCAGCGTGGACACGTAGTTCCACTTGAGGGCGCGGACGATGTCCACCATGGCCTGGGCCTGGTACGTGTCCGAGGGCACCACGCGGGAGAAGAAGTCGTAGCGGCTGTTGTCACTCAGGTCGGGGGCTGTGGAGGCGTAGCTGATCTGGGGGATCTGGGGGCGAGAGGGGCCGCTGATGGGGGCGGCTGGTACCCCCACCGTGCTCAGCCAGCACCACACCACTGCGCACCAATCTCCTTCCCATCCCCACAGCCTCGAGACTGCCCCAGCCCTTCTTATCCTAGGGGAGACCCTGGGGTGTGGGCTGGGTGGGTCCTAGCCCACCTGACAGGGGAAGAAACTGAGGCCCAGAGAGTGTAAGCATCTGGCTAGGTTGCCCTCCCCTGGCTCCAGCTCAGAGTCCCAAGGCCTCCCACCTCCTCTCAGCTCCCCCCACCACCCAGCCTCCCCGTGTCCTCCCCATCCCCACCCAGAGTAAGACTGGCATCAGGATGAAAAGTGACTGACGCATCAGCCCTCAAGCCCTCCTCTTCCAGAAAAATATCCCAACCAGCCTCACCTGGATCCTGTGGCTGGTGGTCCTCAACACACACACACACACACACACACACACACACACACACACACACACACAC
>NW_019154112.1:4640928-4724332 GCF_002288905.1 Enhydra lutris kenyoni
CAGAGCCTCTGGGTGCCTCCATTCACACAAAGAGCTAGAAGATCCCAGCAAGGGAAAATCCCTAGGTAGACAACATAATTTATCCCAGGGCTGGGGTGGGCATGAGGGTGTCAAGAGGGGCACTGAGAGGTCATTCGGCCCATCACCCTCTCCCAGGGAGCCCCTCACGTCACCACCCAGCAGACCCTGTCCCCACAGCTCCATCATCCTGCCCAGCCCAGGAGACCAGGTCCCCGCCATTATCCCATGGCCCTGGCCACCCAGAGGATGGAATCACAGGAGGACAGAGCAGGCAGGGCCCCTGGGAAGTCCCTCTGTCCAGAGCCTGGGACCCAGGGTCCAGACAGGCCTCCATGGCAGACTCCAGGCCCTCTGTCCCCCAGGCCCGGCTCTCCCAGCCATGGAGCACCTTTGTGCCCCCACAGACATCCCCTGGGCCCTCTCCATGCAAGGGTGAGATGCAGAGCCCTTAAGCTGTCCTTCTTCCTGTGGCCAACATCCAACCGAAGGACGAAAACCTCCTGGCCAGTCTGCGACCACTGAGGGTGGGAAATGTTTGGGGGGGCAACAGGATTTGGGGTGCACCCTGAACAAGTGGTTGCCCACCTGGCCCCATTCCCAGGGACAGCAGGGGTCCACCTTCCAACAAGGATGCCCATGAGCTTGGCCCCCTCATGATGCCCCCCAAGGTGGGCCCCAGTAGGCCCCTCACTGCTTCCCCTCACTGAACTTACTCAGGAGAAAGGGAAGGATGGGGAAAAACAGATGATAGCTTGTCCGGATTGGCTGAGCAACTGCAGGGAACCCCCAAACCCTCTCATTGTAACTCTCGTGGTCCTTCTAAGCTGGTATATAACCACCGTGGCGCTGTCTGTAAGAACAAACCTTTGGAAATAATCCAGTAAAAGAAACCACAGCCCCTCAAGGAATACTATTCAGCCGTGAAAAAGATCCTGGAGGTTTCCATGCCTGGCTCTAGACAGTTCTCCAAGACCCACAGCAGGAACAAAGCCTATTGTGGGAGGGGGCGGGATGGGCTTTTCCCCCCTCTGAAACGGAACAGCCTCTGGAGAGGGAACCAGGTGGCTAGGAGGCAGGAACAGGGAGACCCTTCCCCTGACACCCTTTGTGTGTTCTTGCATGCAGAATCAGGCAAACATACCACCTGCTCAGGAAATAAATCACACCATAGTCTTCCCGAGCACCTGCTTCTGTCCCCCCTCCTACCTGCGTCAATGGCCCCCAAAACCAGCCAGCCCTCTGCCGTGGGAAGCGCTGAGCATGAACACAGCGCCCTCTAGAACAGCTTCGGGTTAATTTCAGGAGAATCGCTATTTCCAGGGTCTGCCAAGGGGTATCAGGGTTGTAGGGGTTGGTTGGTGTTTACGGGTCTGTCATTCAGAGCAACATCTCTCTGCCTGGCCACTATTAACGCTTTGGGGGTCTGATTCTGTTCTGGGCACTGAAGGACGCTTAGCAGCACCCCATTCCCCTACCCACTAGATGCCGAGAGCACACCCCTCCCCCAGTCATGACAATCAAAAATGTCTCCAGACATTGCCAAGGACCCCCCAGGGTGCAGAACCATCCCCAGTGGAGACCTGCTGCTTTGGATCGGTACTGAAACACGGAGTGGGGTGGTGCTATGATGAGGTCTGGGGTTCGCTTCGAAAGCATCACAGCGGGAGGGCACAGAGGAAATGACGATGGCCAGGAGCGGACAGCTCTGAGTCCTGCGTGCTTGGGGGCTCACCACCCCCTTTGTTTCGCACACGCCTAAAAGGTCCCGATTTAACACATTTTAAACAATAAAACAAAACAAAATTGACAGCACCCCTGGGGTATGCCTCTGAACAGAAGAGCCCTGGATTTGGAGCTGGAGCTGGAGAGAGAGCAGGTGGTGGAGGGCGGGGCCAGGACTGGCCCTTCCAGCCTGCCTTCCCAGCAGGTCCGGTTTGTCGGCTGCCCTCTGTGTCTGGTCTTCAGCAAGGAGCACTCATCGCATGCCGGGGGACCCGCACTTTTCCTAATTAGAAGAAGCTTGTCTCCTACTTCTGATGTTTTCTCCCAATACGGCACTGGAGTCAAAAGGGACTGCATCCAACAGAAGGGACAGAAAGCCCAGGGAAGTCTCAGGGCCCCTCAAGCAGGAGACTTCTCACTCATCACCCCTCATTCTTCCCTCCAAGCCACCGCCCACCTCTCCTCCAGTTCAGGCACTCAGCATGGACTGGGACAGCACACGGACACACAGATGTCCAGATATTAGGACCCAGGCCCCCGACCCACTGCCTGCCCCCATTCCCACAAAGGGCGGGAGGGCCAAGCATGGGGTTCCTGCAGGGTAAGCAGGTCAGTCTGCAGGGGTGCCCCTGCCTCGGCTTTCAGGAGCCCAGAAGGGCCCCTTGCTCTACCCCCAATAATTCCCGAGACCCTGGAGCAGGGACCCAACCCTGAGGTGGCTGAGAGGGAGGAAACAACCTCCTAAAGCTGGCATCCCCTCCAGCCCCACCTCCCTGGGCCCCTCGCAGGCTCCTTCTCAGCTTCGGGCCCTCCGAGCTTCCCAGAATGGTTGTTTCTGGAGCAGTGATGTGGGAGCTCAACTGCTCAGGTTCAAACCCCGGCTCAGCCACCCATCAGCTGGGAAGCCTCCAGCAAGTTACTTCTCCTCTCCAGACCTCAGTTTTCTCAGCTGCAAAATGGGAATAATCACAATCCCTGTCTCATACAGTTGTGAGGGTCATATGAGGGAATTTTCATGAGCTGCTGGCAGGGAGTAAGCCCTTGAAAGGTTAGCTCAGAAGTGAGTTATAATCCCTCCCGCCACACCTCCCTTAGCCCCCTGTCCCCAACCTCCCAGCCCCTCTGCCAGCTCTCTCCTCCTTCTGGAATGCTGGCCCAGCAGGCCCTTCAAGGCCCTCCTCCCTCCTGGCCCCACCCAGGCCTGCAGGAGTAGGGGAAGACAGGGCCTACCCTGGGATGCCCTGGCCAGGGTGACTGAGACAAGCCGACCCCATGGGCCTCTGAGGTCTCCTCAGCAATCTCTTTGCAGCCCAGCTGGAGCGGGAGGGGTGCTTGATTAACATTCTCCTCAGAGAAGTCCTCTCCTCTGACGATAGCCACGTGACAGAGGAGGGGACAGCCACACCCATGCCAATGCCCACGCAGCATCAGCCAGAACCCAGATTCCAGCGGCACCTGACCAACCACAGCTGGCCTACTCTCCTCGGTCTAGCTGCCTGGCTTTCTCTGCCCACAGAGCCCACATCACCTCCTCCAGGTAGCCCTCCCTGAGCTCCAGAGAGTCTGCTCAGATCCTCCACAGCACCGAGTGGGGCCGCTCCAGGGGCACAAGGCATGTCATCCTGGTATGAGGAAGTCTGGCCTCTCTGCCAAGTAGAGCAGGCATTCTGAGGTGTCCCAATTGTGCTGGACAAGGCCACTTGTGGGGACGCAAAGAAACACCCACTGCATCCCCAGAAGGGGCATCCCAGAGTGAGACACTGTGTCTGGAGCTGGCACCCAGCAGAACTTCACCCAAGTGACGGAGGTAGGGGAGAGGGAGGAATGAGGAAATCTCTCACCACCCCCGTGCGCACTCTCCCTCCCCACCATGCGCTCTCATGCGCGCTCTCTCTCTCTCTCTCTCTCCCTCTCTCTCCCCCTCTCTCCCTTTCAGGCTTCTGGAGTGACAAGGAGGTCCATGCCACGTGGGGAAAGACAAAAGCTGCTTCCGGGCTTGAGCAGCAATGAAGATGAATGCCAAGTGCATCTGTGTGTGTGCGTGGCGC
This sequence comes from Enhydra lutris kenyoni, assembly GCF_002288905.1. Taxonomy (NCBI): domain Eukaryota; kingdom Metazoa; phylum Chordata; class Mammalia; order Carnivora; family Mustelidae; genus Enhydra; species Enhydra lutris. The sequence goes on from NW_019154112.1 coordinate 4,644,720, forward strand.
GTGTGTGCATGCACGTGCTGGAGCACATGCTCTAAGCGCGTGAGCGCCCGGCCCATTCATTCATTTACTCCTCCTACCAGTAAGTCCCCGAGTACCGACAGGACAGCCTGCCAGGCATAGTTCTGAGTGCTGGCGATGGACAGGGGGACGCTCTGTCCTCGTGGGGCTCCCAATCTCCACAGAGGCAGGCCGTGGACAGGTGATCCCGAGCTGTTAGATGGGAAGAAGGGTCCAGGAGAAAAAGGAAGAACAGAGCAGGAGACCATTAGAGGGGCCCAGGGGATGTCTCTGACCAGGCTACATCTGAGTCAAGACCTCAAGCCAATGAAGGAGGGAGCCATGTGGGTATTCGAGGGAGGGCATTTCAGGCAGAGGGAACAGCCCGTGCAAAGACCCATGCATATACATGCGTGTGTAAATGTTATATGCCTGTGTGTCCAGGTGCACACGTGTGTGTTTAGAACCTGAATCTGTTCTCAGGCTATCCCAGGCCTGGCCAGCAGCCCCACATCTCCCACTAGGTATGGCAACACTGGCGGGCCCCAGGATGTCCCCAGCTCAGGCTCTGGCTCACTGGCTCCCAGAGAGCAGAATCAAGCCCCCCCCCCACGAGGGGCTACTCCATGTCCTGCACCACCCAGCAGAGGAAAAGCAAGCTGGCAGTGAGGCACCTTGCCCAGCACCCCAGAGCCACCCAGGGCCCAGTTCCCCAAAAGCCAGTATTTCATTCAAGGCTGTTTAGAACAGCCAGGGATCAAACCTCTACCTTGACCTCCACAAGGTCCACAACAACCCAAGACACACAGCTGGGTGTCCATGACCATCACCATGGACACCCCAAAGCCACCCCCACAATAACACCAACCCTCTTGCTATGAGCTCTAGTGTTGAAAAGCACGTTCCCTTCTGTTCTCTTCCCTAATGCTTTGCACAGCACAGAAGCTCTCAGCGCACCCTGCAGCCAGCCTGCCCGGGGCTCTGCAGTGACCCAGCCTTGTCATCCAGCTTTGTGACCTTAGGCAAGCAAGCAGCCTCTCTGGGCCTCAATTTCTTCCCACATAAATAAGAGAAGACTGCACTAGCATGTACATGCAGTGTTCGAAACACGTGGGCCCTCAGCAAACACTAGCTATTGACAGGAGAGAGGGAGGCAAAGCTAGGACCATTGTGCCCATTTTGCAGATGAGAAAACGGAGGCTCGGAGAGATGAAAAGTGCCCTCTGAGTATCACAGCCAGGAGATACCAGAAATAAGGCAGAGACTGAACTACTCTGCCTCTCTGTTCACCATCCCTGAATGGGGCCTGGGACCCTGCGCACCCTCCCAGCTGACTCTGATCCTTCTGATCCACCTACTAGCCAGGCCAGGAGGCCGCAGATTGAAGCCAGACCCTGCCACCACCTCCGGCCACCAGCCCCAGCCAAGGCCCACGCAGACTTTGGGACCCCCACCTGGCTGGCTGTGGCCCCACTCACCAGGGAACCGGGGAGACCCTGCACCCGGCCAGGCAGACCCTGGGCTGGCTTCCTGCTCCTCGCCCTTCTGATCCCGGCTGCTCGAGGGTTTGACTGCCCGGCTCTCAGCATCCACTCTCTTCCTCCCAGATGAAAGGCAGCCAGGCTTTTAGGTACATGAAAGCTGCACGAGCAGGAACTGGAGTTCAGAGAGCCAGTGAGAGGAGGGAAAGCCAGCTTGCAAAGGCCTGGCCTGCACGGTCAGGGCTGAGGGACACAGTCCCCCGGCCCCAGCCCCCCTCACCCGCCGGAGCCACGCACCGTCTCCCATGGGGCTTCTATGGCAGACACACAGTGCCCAGAGGAGCGGGAGATGCCGCCGGCCACCCCTTTCTCCCTCTACGGGGCCTTGGGAGGGGCAGGGGAAGAGTGTGTCTCCCTCAGAGCTGGGCCCACAGTCTCACGGGGTCACCAACGAGAACTAGCCTGGTGTGGGCTAGAAAAGGGGGTCCTCAGACATGCCTCCAGGCTGACATGCCAGCTCTGGGACAACAAGAGATTCACTGGGGGCTTTCCAGGGGAGCTGTAGGGACAGAAAAGGCTGGCAGTGTAGGACGAGGGCTTGGACAGACTGAAGAGGTGCAAAGAGGGGGACAATGGTCAAGGGGGGGGCATCAAAGCAGCTGGGCAGGACCTTCACAGCGAGAGACTAGGGATATGCCTGAGGGGTGTGGGGAAACTTAAAGGGGGGTGTGGACCAGCACATGGAGGGGTGTGGATAGCCCCCTCACCCTCAGCCCTGACCAAGCCCACCTCAGACAAGGACCCTAGGGTTTAAAAGCAGAAGAGTGACCCTACTACTTAGAACAGCCACAAAGCCTCACACACACATACCCCACGGAGATGCCCCCCCAAAGAACAGAGAAGCGGACTTCCAAGGCCTGGGAAGTCGGGGCAGTGGGGAGGGGCACCCTGGGCATGGGGCTGAGCTGGCATCTGGGTGGTCTTTGGGAGGACTAGGATAGACCTGGATAGGCCTGGCCCAGGGCTTCCTCTCAGCCCACAAGCCAGGGGCCGTTCCCCACACGCATACTAAGGGCCCCCACACTGGGGGCCACTGGCCACTTCCCCACAGATCGTCTGGGGATTCGTGTCACCCTCATTAATCAGATCTCATTACCCTGCTCTGCAGACACAGACCTGCCACCAACTCCCACCCCCAGTTGTCCAGTCAGTCACTCAGCCCCTGCGGGGGGCCATGCCCATGGTCTCCAGTCTCTGTCTCCATCTCGGCACCTGGGGCACTCAGCCTCCCTTTGCTTTGCCACCCCCGGGCCTGAAGACCTCCTTCCTCTCACACTGTGGCCTGCCACATTTCTTCACTGTGACTGAGAAGGGGACATCAGACTTTCCCAGGAGCCAAATGCTGTCTTAAAAGACAGCAAAATTCGTCCACAAGACTCCTGCAGTCCCTGCACCCCGGCTGCCCCTGGGGCCACCAGCCTTCCCCTCCCACACTCTCCCGGCCCACCCGCACTCCTCAGAAACTCCAGGGATCCGTTCATTTATTCATTCGCCCACTCAATAACGGTTTACACAGCCCTCGCACACTCTGCGGCCCCAGGGGAGAACACACAGAGACAAATCCCTGCCTTCATGGAACAGACATTCTAGTGGGAGGGATAAATAAATACACACACATTAACGTTGTCCTTAGAACTGCCGGCACCGCGGTGAACTTCAACTCCCGGACCCCTGTGGTTGACTGAGGCCATGTGACATGTTCTGGCTAACAAGGCCGGAACAGAAAATGCCATTCCTTGGGGGCCTTAGCATTTCCCTGCAGTCGTAAGAACCTACAGGGTACACATTCCCTCGGCTACCAAGACCAGCAACGATCCAGACCAGCCCAGGTCCCCGCAGAGGGAGAGAGCAGAGCCCTCAGCCGAGCCACACAGATGTGTGAGGTGATGAGTATCTAGTGTATGTATTTGAAGCCCAGAGACGTGAAGGAGGTTTGTTCCCAGCACAGCCTCACCGATGCTAAACGAAGCAGCAGAAGCCTCGTGCTCTGGCTACAGGACGCCTGGAAACAAGTCTTCCTTATCTCCACCTCACTAGCCTGGAGATGCTGGGTTCACATTCAGCACACACTGATTTGGACTGAAACGAATTACATTCACACACACACACACACACACACACACACACACACACAAGCATACAGTCATCAACACCATGAAAACTAGCAAAATAGCATACAGGGGCACCTGGGTGGCTCAGTCGGTTAAGCATCTGCCTTCGGCTCAGGTCATGATCCTGGGGTCCTGGGATCAAGCCCCGCATTGGGTTCCCTGCTCAGCAGAGAGTCTGCTTCTCCCTGTGGCTCTGCCCCTCGCCCCACTCATGCTCTCTCTCTCTCTCTCTCTCAAATAAATAAGATCTTTAAAAAAAAGAAAGAAAGAAAGAAAAGAAAACTAGCATTTATTGGGTGCTTACTACATACGAGGAACTGTCCTAAGTGGTTATAAATGCCTTCGCCCCTTTGATCTCACAATAACTATATAAACCAGACCCTCTTATTCTTCCCATTTTCCCAAAACTGAGGTACAGAAAGGTTAAGAAACTTGTCTAAGGTTACACGGCTAGCAAGTGGCCGAGGCAGGATTTGAACTCAGGGGGACATCCTCCAGAGCCCAGGTTACTGTCGGGTAGAACCCCAGCCTTCACCTTGCAAAAGTAGGCCCGCACATAAATGTGCATGCACACACGCACACTCACACACACACACATGCCCAGCCACACGCACACACAGAATCCAAGGGCCAGCCCTACTTCCTCTGAGCGCTCAGCTTCCCAATCACTCCTGGCTGTCACAGGCTGGGCTGAAGTGGCCCATCTGTCTCCAACACAAAAGATCAGGCAGGGGTGGGGGCCAGGGGCCCCAGAGGGTTGTGTAAATGGCTCTGCTTTGAGCAACAACTAATTTCTAAACATAATTATTAATTTCATGGTTATCATATGCAAACCTCTGTCTCCCAGACGAGATGAAATTGATTTAATTAGAAATTCCATCATCAAAAAAAAAAAAAAAAAAAAAGAAATTCCATCATCAAGCCTTTCGGATCCAAGCTTTTAATTAGGATCACCAACCCCACCCAAGGCTGCCAGAAATTGGGCTCCCGACCCCGGCTTCCCTTCCTGAGGGCCCGGGCAGAGCCAGGATGTGTGGGCGGCTCCACGGTCACTGGGGACCCCCCTGGCCAGGACAGGGCCCCTCGCCAGGACCATTATCCATCTCCCACCCCACATGGGGTGACACGGCCCCACAGTCACAAGTGGCCTCTTCCCTCCTGGAATCATAATGGGGGAAACAGCCTGGTGAGAACGCATACCACCTTGCAGCAAGAAGGACTGGGGTGTTGAATGTGAGCAGGAGACGGGAGAAATAACAGAGCTCCCCTCTTCATGCAAAATTCACATAGCAGCCTCCCTATTGGAGCCCCTGCCAGGTGCTAATAAAACGGCCCTTATAGCTCAGCTCAGGGCAGTCTGTCAAAATTATCAACAGCACTTGGCCTTTTAACAAAGCATTTCCAACACATTACCTCTGACCTCATCTCCAGCCACTTCCATCCTGGCCTTCCTCACATTGAGGGGACCCCAGTTATAGCCATCTCCTTGCTGAGCCCTGAAACACCAGGCACGCTCTGCCTCGGGGCATCTGTGCTGGCTGTTCCCTCGGCCCTAATGATCTTCCAGCAGACGCAAGGAGGCTCGCTCCCTCACATCCTTCCCTTCCAGAGAAGACTGCTCAAATGTTACCTTTGCCGGGGTAAGTGCCCCCCCGCCAAGATGGTGCCTGGCACACACAGATGGTTCTCGGAGGTCTCCTTCCTCCCTCCCCAGGACTCAGCCAGGGTGTCCCTCACCTCCTGGGGCCTGCTGAGCCCTGTCCCCACCCCTCTGGACTCCCCCGATTTCCCAGCAGCACCCCAGAAGGCAATCATGTAGGGCTGGCCCACACCCACCTCTGTCTCCCCATCCCTGGGGCCCACCCAGCCTCTTACCGGGAGAGCACGCGAACACTTGGATTAATTTCCAGGACTGTTCTGAATTATGTTTTCCAGGAGAGAACCAGAGAGAGGCAGGCAACAGGCCTTTGAACAAACATTTCCCCAGAAAGTGCTTTATTCAGTCCCTTGTCTCACCCTTTTAAACATCATATGCTTTCTTAGGAGCCCAAGAAAAAATGGGGTCCCGATAAGGCACTGAGGCTGGTGAAGAACAGAGGGCCCCGAGCGGAGGGCCTGGGCGGGCTGACAAAGGAGCCGTTCAGAGGCAGGCTTGGAGGAATTACCGCAGATAAGAGCATAGGCTGGAGGAGGTGGGGGCGGGGGGGGCAAGGAGCGGGCGGCACAAGGGCCAGAGCAAATACGATCCTCAAATCAGCACTTGTCCTATTTCATAAGCAAAATGTAGATCAATAAATTACATTCACTTTTGCAGGTTTTACATGCTAATTCCTTCACCTTGTCAAAAGTAATACACATTAGGGGAGGCCAGGGAACGGAGGAGCCCAGAGGCCTAGAGAGGAAGGGCCAGGAGTCTGGTGGAGCCCCTGGGGCCGCAGCGCCTGCACCCCTTTTCCCAAGAAGGGCTCAAAGCCCAAGTTATCAGAGGCAAGGAAACAGGCTGCCACACCATCCGCCCACCCCCTCGCTGTGTGACCGTGGGCCAGTCACCTCCCCTTCGAGCCTCCATCTTCTCATCTGTCAAATGGCCACAGCAGTGAGAGTCTGCGCTCTGTTAAGCCTTACTTCGAGGCTCATTTGGGAGAACAGATGTTAAATCTTAGAAAGGGAGCAGCTGTCCAAGACGCTAGGAGTCATGATGACATGTCTTGCAAGTACATTGGGTGCAGTTAGCTGATACGGACTCTCCCTTTGTTGATTCTCACCACAGCCCCAAGACAGGAAGCCTTAGCCCCATTTACAGGAGGCTCAGGGGGCTGGGGAGCAGACCCGGAGTCACCCAGGCCCATCTGATGCCAAAGCTGGGCTTTCTCTGTGCCACAACACTGCCCACGAGCCATGGAGCTAGGCGGCACTGAGCCACACATGAGTTCCTGAGGGGTGAGGGCTCAGGACCAGCCCAGAGTGGTCACGGCACCCCAGGGGGCCAACAGGCATTGCTGAGCAGGTGCTGGACATGGAGGGAGGGGCAGCAGGTAAGAGGATGCTCAGGTGTTGGTGGTTGTTGTGCCTTAATGAGCACCTAGTCCATGTGGAGCACTTCACAGGGATTATCTCATTTAATCCTCACAAGATACCCCCATGAAGCAAACGCTATTGATTACCTTCGTTCTTCAGAAGGGAAAACGGAGGCCCAGACAAACACGGATATAAAATTAGAGCAAGTGGCAAAGCAGGACCTGAACCCACGGCTATCTTGTCTCCAGCCCCTGGGTGCTCGCACACAGCCCTTCACCACACCTCCCATGCCCTCTGCTTTCATTGCCGGCTGCTGCCCTTTGTCCACACCATCCCCACGCCGCGGGGGAGGGGGAAGCCAGGATGGGGAGTCAAGAGTCCGTGCCCCAGGTCTCTCCCCAGCACATCGCCTAGCACGTTGCTTCGCCTCTTTGAGCCTCAGTTTCCACATCTGTTCAAGAGGGGGCGTGGTTAACGACCCCTGCTGGCTGGACTTACAAGGTCAGGACAGAGGGAGGGGCCTCCACGACCGGGGAGTGACATCTGCCCACAACTGTAAGCCATTGGAAGTGCAGGCAAGGCTGGGACAAGCTCAGCAAATGGGGAGCCCCTGAGAGGTCCGGAACTATGCCTGTGCCCTGCGCCCCTGCTGCTGGGCTCTTGCAGGCTGAGCACCAGCGGAGGGGGCGCGGCCGCGGCGGAGGGGAAATTAACCAGAGCGGCTGCCCCAGCGCTCCCGCCAGTTAATGTGCAGCGCCGTGTGTAATATACAGCTCTGTATTAATATAATATGATATAATGGGATGTATTAACATTATTGAACACATGAGCCGATAAAAGTCACATCACCGTCACTCCGTGTAATTTATATCACAGCCTGGGCCCGAGCCAGGCTGGCGGGGGAGGGGAGGCCTCACTGGAGCTCTGGGGCTCCCTCAGGGAAGGGGAGGAGGGGGAGGGCGCCTGAGCCCTGGGGGGGGGAGGGGAGCCAAGACCAGAGCAAAAGGGACCTGCCACAAAGCAGGCAAGGCCAGGTGATACCCTGCCAGGGTGTCAAGCAGTGGTTTGTGGGCTCTTGGTCTGATCCCTACAACCAGTCCTCGTGGCACTTGACCCCACAGCAACATCTGACCATGCAGTCCCTCCACTTGCCCGCCCATCCCCCGCCGCCTGCTTGCTGCCCTGGTGCCCTCTTTCCTCTAAGACAGCACCTCCTCAGCCTCCTTGGCTGGTCAGGAGTGCTGGCAACCCCGGGACTCAGTCATTTCCAGACTCACTCATTCCCAGGCCACCTATAGCCTGACGACCTACCTCCAAACTCCAGGCTCCCACCCACTGCCTGCTCCCCTTGGCCATCAACTGGGACCCCCAGACCCTCCCAAAGTCCTTCCTAGCCAGGTAACTGCTGCTCAGTCTACAGGATCAGACAAGTCCTTGATTCCTCTTTCTCTCACGATCCAAACCTGATTTATCAGCGAATACTGGTAGCTCTACCTTGAAAATAAATCCAGAATCCAAGCACGGCTTAGCCACGGTGCCATTATCACCCTGGGCCACAGCTCCAGCATTTATGGCCTGGACTATCCCACCATCCTCTCACCGGTCCCCCACCTCCCATACCACCCATCCCATCCCACTGCCCCTTCCCCAGCTGGCGCCCATGTAAAACCCAATTTAGGTCATGTCCCTCCTCTCTTCAAGAGGCTCCCATCTCAGCCAGAGCTCACCAGGCCCTATGCGCGCCGCCTCTTAGCCTCCTGCCCTCACCACCCACCCCTCTTTCCCTCACTTGCTCTGTTCCAGCCACTCAGGGGCCTCATGATGTCCTTCCCAACACATCAGGCAGGAACCTGCCTCAGGACCTTGGCACTGGCTGTGCCCTCATCACCGCCTGTTGATACTATACATTCCATTCATGTGTCCTCTTGATCATCTACCTCCCCACTAGAATGTCAGTCCCACAGGGACGGGAGTTTTTGTCTGCCTTGCTCACTGCCATAGCCCCAGGACTTAGGATAGTGCCTAGCACCCAAACCCTTATTTTGCAGATTCTGTAAATAAATACGAATGTTCGACGAATGAGCAGATGAACTAAAGCAGCAGTCCACTTTTACCTGATTCTCACAAATGAGTTTCTCTACCTGATTCTGTTGGTGACATGTATCTTCTTCTAGAGAAAGAATTTGCAAAACACTGGCCTGGTCCAGAAGATGAAACCCAGGAGTGGAGAGTCCAAGTGGCAACAATTTAGCCAAGATCACAGGGTGGGCTGCCAGCCTAGCTCAGCTCTCTACTGCCCTCCCCTCTGACCCAGCATTGCCTCCAGTGGGGTCCTGGGGTGAGAAAGCTGCTGAGCGCCCAGACTGTAGGGGGCGTCACCAAACCCCCCGGGGCTTCTCTGCTCCCCGGCTGCCCCCACCGCTGTCCAGGCACCAGCAGCCCCTCTCCCTGAACCACCAATTTTCTTCAGCACCATCAGGAAGGGACCCACATGTGGCATACTCCTGGTGGTGTCCCACCCCAGGGGTCCTCCTCAGGGATGTTTGTTGTGGAAGCCCCATATCAGCCTGCAAAACAAGGGCTTCTGACCCCTGGCAAAGGTAGAAGGGATAAGGACTTCCCACCCCATCATGCATTCATTCAAAATATGTTTACTGAGTACTCACTATGTGTCCGGCACCATGATAAGCACCAGGCACGCCAGGGTGGGCAAAAGCAAATATCTGTCTTCATGGAGCTGAGTCCAGTGGGAGAAAAGATCTTTAACCAGATATGCACACCAACACAGACATAATCACAGCCTCTGAGATATGCTGGGAAGAAGAGACAAGGGGCCTGTGAGAACCTGGAGTAAGAGCCTGATCTGGTCAGGGCACCCAAGGAGGCTTCCTGAGGATAGACAGTAAACTGACACCTGAAGGATGGATAGGCAATACCCAGGTGAAGAGAGAAGGGAGGAGCATCCTGGACAGAAAAGATAGTGCAAAGGCCCTGTGGCCAAGAGCCCGTGGCAGTTTCAAGGAAAAGCAAGAACACAAAGAGGATGGAAGAAGAGAGCATGACATGCATCTGTACAGAAAACAGATGTGGGAACAAGATGGGGACACAGGAGAGCAGCAGGAGTGCCCCTGCACTAGTCCAGGTAAGAAAGGAGGGCAGAGGGCCAGGGAGTATCTGTGGAGATGGATAGAAGTATGCCCTCCCAAAAGCCCTCCAGCTTCGAAGCGTCTCTTTGTGACACTCCCACTTTGTGAGCCCTTCGCTAAACTTCAAGATCACCAAAACTAAAAGAAAGGCCTGGAGTCAGAAGACAGGCAAACAGGCTCTCCGGATGCCGGCTTCTCCTCTGAGACAAGCCCGTTCCTTCAAGATAAGTAGGCGCCTAGAGGTTCTCCAGCTGCCCCAGAGACAGGCAGGGTGAGGAGGCAGTCAGAGAGTAGGCCCAGAGCAGGAAAAGACCAGCCCTGCCTCTCACCTCCACTGCCATCACCCTCTACAGCTCCATGAGCTTGCCACGATGGAAAGAACCTGAATTCCAGGCTGTCACCGACTCACCGCATGGCCTGGAACTAGACCCTCCCCCATCCAGGGCTCCAGCATTCTCGTCTAAGTGTCGTAACAACTACACCGGCGCTTCCCGTATGGCAGACTCAGCTCGCAGCATTAATTTATTTACTCCTCCCCAGAATCCCACCCCAGGCAGAGTACCGGCATTCGCCCATTTCACGGGTGAGGGAACCGAGGCCCAGGGAAGCCAAACTACTTGCCCAAAGATAGGCATCTGGCATCTGGCCACGCAGGGACTTGACCCCTTGCAGCTGGGCTGTACTGCCCCCCCCTCACCACCACCGAAATAAGGATTAGATTGAATCCCCCTCTGGAACCCTCCTAACGGTTGTGGCTGCCTCCTGCGACTCTGAGCCCAGAGATCCAGCCTCCAGCCTGGAAGGACCCGCATCTCCGGAAGGATGACAGGTATGCATGGCTGTGGATCTCTCCCCAGACCCTTCTACTTCTCTCTACTTTCTCCAGAAACCTCCAGATGTTCCATCCAGTTCAGCGACCAGATTCCACCTGCCCACAATGGACCAGATATTCGGACATGGTGGGGCAGAGCACAGTCCCTGCCCAGTACCAAGGGCCTGCTCTACGCCCCATCCCAGCAGTCCCCAGCGGCATGGGCCCTGGCCCCCCACTGAGCAAACCCACTCTTTAAGACACCTGTACTGGCCCTTTCCCTTCTCCTCCGTCTCTGGTACATCCTGAGGTCACCTCCAGGGGTCTGGCCCCAGACAGTATTTCCTACCATTACCTCATTTAATTTACTCGTAACAAAACCCTTCCGTGGAGATGTTACTATCTGCATTTTGTAGGCAAAACTTGGGGACAGGGAGAGAAGTCGTCCTCCCTCAATCACTCAGCTACTGATTAAAACCCAGGCCCATCAGACAGAGCCCACAGCAGGAACCACCAGCGCGTCTGGGTCCTGTCCAGACAATGAGGGGACAGGTTGGAGATGCCCACAGGCTCTGCCTGTCCCAGCTCAATGTGTCCAGTTTCCAGCAACTGGTAATCTGAGCTGACACCACTCTCTGGAGGGAACCCCTGACTGGATCTTGGCCCCTTCCACCCTGTCTCATCCACTCAGGCCCCTACCCCAGGATCTCCGGGGTAGACAAAGCTCTGCCCATTAACTCAGGCCTCCACAGGTCCCACTGGGGGCAGCCTCGGGTAGCAGAGCCTGGAGAAGGGTCTGGGCACCCTCGTAGCTGGGAACACCGGCCCTCCCTTCATGCCAGCAGACAGCAGGCCTCTACAGGGTAAATTCAGAGGAGCATAAAGCGTGGCTCAAGTCCCCCAAGCATTTCCCAACACCTCCTACAGGGGCCAGAATCCCCATCACTGGGATCAAAGTGAATTCTTTTGAACCCACCCATGTTACCTGGAAGAGGGAGCCTTTAACCATAGACTCTTAGATGAGGACAGTGGGACTGTCCTGCTACAGTGCCCCTGACAAGGACCTGGGCTTACTCACCTCCTAGGACAGGCAGCTCACCACTTCACGAGGAAGCCCACCCCAGCTCCAATACCTGCCAGGCTTTTTGGGACTCTGAATTGAAATCTGCCTCTCTGTCACTTTCCTATGTTTTATGGGGCTCTCTGGAGCCGCAGAGACCCAGCCTGTGCCCCCAGCAAAGGCCCCCCCAAGGCTCCTCAACTCTACTGTATTTACACCGTCATCTGCAGCCCTGCTTGGGCATCTGGCCTGTTCGCTTCCATTTGGGGGTCTAGGTCCACATGTGGGCCCACATGGACATGCAAGGGACACAGAAGGGACACTCCCAGGCAGGACCACCGCTTAAAACATGAGTCAGGCCACATCCCTCTCTGCCCCAACACCCTCCCCCAGCCCAACACCCACCCCACCCACACACCCACCCCTGTGCTTGGAAGGAAATCCCAAGCTCTCTGTGGGCCCTGCTGTCTTGCTGACCTCAAGCTCTGACCAACCCCTCACTTCCCTCCTGAAATGGTCCCTGAGCATCCGAGCGTCTCTGGCCTCAGGGCCTTTGCACTTGCAGAGCCCTCTGCCTAGCTGGCTCTTCCCCACATAGACGCAAAGCATTCTCTTCCACTCCATCCTCACCTCGGATCAAGGGGCACCTGCCAGAGACATTGTCGCTGAATAGCTCCTCTCAAGCAGCCCCACCCCACACCCTGTCCCCTTACCCACGGCCCACCTCACCCCAACTTTATATAACGTGTGTCTCTTTGAATAAGTGTCTAGCTCAGTCCTTTGACTCTGCTTCACAGGATTGGCAGCCCCAACAGCCTGAGAGCCACAGGGGCCAAAGCCCCCAGGCACTGGAGATCGGGATGTCGTTCCACCCCTCCCTGTCCCTGGCTGCAAGGGCCATCTGTCCTTCACTGGACCGTTCCTCAGGCGCCCGCCTGGAGATAGGGAAGACAGTGGGAAGGCCCTCCAGGAAGGGCTGAGGATGGGGAGCCCATAGGAAATGGCCCCTCTCCAAGGGAACCCTATGCCCCATGGGCTGCAAGGAGCCAAGGAGAGACAGGCTTCTCCCTGGTCCCCCTGGGGGGCTGCCATGGCCAGGTGGACAGCTCCAGAGCATCAGCTGATCATGGCAGGGGACAGCAAGAAGGAAACACACACAGACAGACAGACAGACATGCTAGAATGCAGCCCTGCCAGGCCCCGCAGACTCAGAATCAGTCCACCCAAATCGAAGGACTGGCACACATGCACATGTCACACAGATATCTCAGAAAGGTTCACGCGTGTGCGTGCGTGCAAACACACACACACACCCCACTCTGGAACAGTCAAAACAGGTAACATCATCATTCACAGTATATTTGGAGAACAGAATAGAGCATTCATAACCCCCCAAAAGTCACTGCCTAGCCCAGGTGCCCATCAAGCCACTGTAACTCCTAACTGCCCACGAGTGAGGAGGAAAAGTGCCTACGTGCTATCCCCCATTCACACCAGGCAGGTAGCAGGATGAGCCAGTGGGAGATCAAGCCCAGCAGAAGCAGAGTTCAAGGTGGGCAAGAGCTGATGGGCCCGGAAAGGGCCAGACCAGGCAGTGGCCATGGGCTCTCAGGGTGGAGGAGGACAGAGGGACTGGGGCACCAGCTTGGGGCAGCCCAGAGACTGTGTCCTCACCTGCTCTGCTTTCCCTCCTGGCCTGCTCCTGTGGATACCGGGGGGTGGAGGCTGGGGTTGGCAGGCCTGCCCCCTGCCCCAGACACCAGCTGCCCAGTTCACTGGCACTGCTGGGAGGAAGATGTGCTGGCAAGCCTCCCCCACCCCATGCTCCTTTTCCTGGCTGTCCAGATCTTCCAGGAGGCTGTAGGGACGCAGTAACCCCATCAAGAAATAGGAGGGCCTTGCCCAGAGACCCTGCAGGTGGGAGGCTTCCTCCCTCACCCCAAGTCACACCCAAATAGCCATAGTGGAAAGCGGGGGGCAGGAACACTCCCTGCGAGCCAAGCCCCGCTCCAGCCTAGGGAGGAGAGAGCAGTGTCTGTAATTTGTTTTAATAATCCTGCTGAACTGGGAGAAAATTAACAAACGAGAAACCAGCTCGAAATTAATCAAACTTCTCCCTGTCCATCCCCCCACCTTCCATTTTAATGAAGGTTATTTATCCAACGAGCAATAAAACATGGAATTAAATTAAACAGGCCTTTTTTTTGGTCCTCTCTCCCGCCCCAGGGAGACGGTGTCTCCTGCTTACAGCTCTATAAGCCAGGCCGCCGCCACCGCCGGGAAGACCACGGCTGAGCCGTGATTCCCGGATGCCAATCACAGGGGGTTCCCCAGAAGGAGCCCCTCAATTAGCGCACTCCCAGATAAGGTCTCACTGCCAGCTCTCTGCCAAAAATATGAATGGCAGTTAACTCAACTACCCTCCGGAGATGGGACAAAGGGAGTTTCCTATGGTCGGGTGGAGGACTCACCAGGTTTCCTGCAGGGAAGAGAAGGGCCTGGGTGTGGATGGCGGGGAGCATCAGCAGCCCCCCCCCACCGCAATGAGGACACTCTGATGCCTACAGATCCTGCTAGAAACACCCTTCTGGTCCCAACCTCTTGGTAGGAAGGCACTGGAAGGGGTGCAGAGCACAGAGGATGAGGAAGGACTTTCTGCGAGGACAGGACTCAGTCTCCCCAGCTCAGGGTACCAAGCACATAGGTCATAGAACGTACCTCAGGCCAAGAACGAGGCCCCATACCCCCCGACTTCCTCTGGCGGCTTGTGGGGGCAGCTGCCTCCCCGAAGTTCTCTTCCTCGCAGACTTTAAATCCACTTCTGCTTCTGCTGGGCCACCTCTTAGAGTCACAGGTCCCTAAATAATTACTCTCAGGGTCCCCACCACCACCACCACTCTTCTTCGGTTTTCCCTCTGGCTTTGAAAATTGTAAGAGTAATCGCCTGCCGTTTAGAGCTTTCACATACTTTCTCCCATTTAACCCTCACATCAACCAGGGGAGGGAGGTATTTGTCACTGACGCTCACTTTGGGGGGAGCGGGGGACGCTGGGGCTCAGAGAGGTTGGTGGGCAAGGCCTGGGTGGGCGGAGGTGCGCGGGGACCAGGGGGGCTGGGTGGGGCACAGGGCGGGGCTCTTCAGAATCCCCAGGCCCCTGGGAAGCCTCTAGGGAGGGGGGCTTTCTGTGGAGGACTGGAGGTTGACTGCCCCCCTGGGAGGAGGAGAGGAGAGGAAAGAGGGGAGGCAAAAATGGAAGAGAGAGGGATGGAGAAGGTTGAAGACTTATTACCAAGAAACTCCTCCCTGTCAGCTGCCCCTGACAATGCAGCAAATCTAGTCTACACAGGACAGCCAGTGAGCACCTTTTAAAGCATTTATCTGATCCCAACACTCTCTGCTTCAAATCCTCCAAAGGCCGCCCACAACAACTGGAGGGGATAGCCTAACTCTGTCCTGGGACCCAGAAGTTCTTGGGGATCCACCCCTGTCAACCCCTTCCCTCCTGTCTGGACAGCGTGCTTGTTGTTCCTCAGATAAATAAGTGTTCCTGCCTCCGAGCCCTTGCACTGGCTGTGCCCTCCACCCAAACACCATCCAGCCACCTCCCCCCTTCCTTACTTGCCGGGGTCTATATTCAAACACCCTGCCCTGAGCACCCTGTTTAAAAGAGCCCTTCCAGGGTGCCTGGATGTCTCAGTCATTAAGCGTGCCTTCAGCTTAGGTCATGATCCCAGGGTCCTGGGATTGAACCCCACGTCAGGCTCCCTACTCAGCAGGAAGCCTGCTTCTGCCTCTCCCAATCCCCCTGCTTGTGTTCCCTCTCTCACTGACTCACTCTCTGCCAAATAAATAAATCTTCAAAAATATAAAATAAAATAAAGTAAAAGACCCTTTCCCCTCCTCATCTCTCTCAAAACCCCTGACCCTATGCAATGTTCCCCCACAGTGCCTGTCAGCACCTGAATTATTGCTTATCTTGTTTACTATCTTTCTTCCCCTCTAGAAGGTAAGCTCCATGTGGGCAAGGACTGTATGTATGTGTTTTCCTTCACCGATGTATTCCTAACTGAACCCCCAGCATCAGACTCATTATTTGACTGGTGAATGAATGAAAGAATGAAGGCCTAAGGCCCTCATTCAGGCCTCCATCACCTCTAGTCGGAACTCTTCCACTGGCCTCCCGAGCCCTCTCTCAGACTCAGGCCTCAGCCTCCAACCAACCCTCCACTCCACATCCAAAGGAATATTTCTAACCCCCAAATCTGACCAAGGTACTGTTCTATAGGCCTAAGTCCCCAATCTACCCCAGCCCCCCCTCCACTTACCCACCACCCAACTCCCACACCCCAATACCAGAAACCTTACTGCATCCAACCAGACATACCTGAAGTTCCAGCTACCCCCTGCCCTTCAGAGCACTGTCATGACTCCCTCTCTACCTGCAGGACACTGACCACCTCCTCCAGGCAGCCCCCCCCACCATACACACCCTGTCAGAAACGACTTCCACCTCCTCTGAGGCCTCACAGGCTCTCACCTGCCCCTCCACCACAGCCCTCCCACACCCCAACTTGAGCTATGACAAATCACATGTCACCCCTCCCCATCCAGGAAGGACCCAGATTTATTCACTCTGGCAATCTCTCCCATCCCTACCACCTGCTCCGGTATCTTGCACAAACTTGGAACTCCATAAATATTTGCTGAATCAAATGGAACCTGTTCAAAGGCAGTCCAGGGAGAGTGCCCATTAAGAGGGGCCTTTCCTCCAGTTTGCTGGCATTTCAGACTGGTCTGAGGACAAACGGACCTTTAAGTGTCACTTAATTGCAGCACATAGGAGCATCTGGCCCCACATTCCACTAACCTCTCCTTGGGGGATGCCTGCGAGAAAACCGATTCACCAGGGCTGAGAGGTGGCCAGGGCCCCATGAAAATGGCAATGCACTGCCTCTGGCCCAGCCCATAATAGCAGCTCCTGGCTCACCCGGCAGCCTGCGTGTATGAGCACAAATTCAGCCACCCCCATGGGTGAGGACAGCAGGCACAACACAGCCACTGTTGAATTATTTATCTCATACATTGTTAGCGCAGTAGAGAGAGCAACCGTTGTCTCCAGGCTTCAATTAAAATATCAAGGCACCCGCACCGTCTGCCCGGCCACATGCCCAGCTCCCACCAAAACTGGCAGGATAGCAACCCCTGGGAAGCTTAAGCACCCCCAACACCAACAGGGCTGCCCTACCTTGCCTCCCCACAGCCAAGTCCTGTTTCAGGACCGCGGACAGTGCCCCCTCGGCAGGAGCACTGAACTTTAACCCACAGGCTGCCCCTGAGACACGTGGCAAAACCTTCAGAGCTCAAAAAAACCATTTAGTAAATCAGTGACCTAAAAGAGCCTTCCCAGCTGCCCAGAGCAGCCCTGGGACAAGCCGGGCTGGGTTTGAGCCTTACTCTGCTCCTCTACCAACCCCAGCACTCTCTGAAACACTTTGTAGCCCATGGCTGGAAAGCAGGAGTTCAAGGCACACCCCCACCTCTTCTCCACCCCCCACGAAGAACTCTGGGCACATCACACCACCTCCCTGGGCTCTGCCTTCCTCAGTCGGAAAATGCAAATGACGATGCCCAGGGAGTGTGACAATCAATGGAGAGGGACTTGGAAAAGCTAAAGTGAGGTACAAATGTGGGCCATGCTAGTTGAGGGCTTTCGTTTCCTAAGAGTGGGTTTCTGCAGCCTTACCACCCGTACCCCAACCTGAAAATCCCCGATTCTGGAGCACAGACACACGACGAAGAAGAAGCTGGCAGCTCCTTCAAGAGCTGGCTGGGTCACAAGCTAACTAGGTCACCCACGAGATTTAATTCAACAACCCCCAGACTGGAATATGAGGCCGAGTGAAATCAAAGTGGGCGAGCTGAAAAAGAGCAAGAAATTGCAAACACATGCCGCCAAGAACAGTGGAATGAGCGCAGGCTTCGGGGACAGGCGCTGCTGCAGGCCTCCGCCCCTTCCTGGACAAGCCCGTCCTCACCTGTAGGAGCTCCCAGCTGGTCACTTACATTCGGTAACCTTTGTGAAACTCTGACTCGGGGCCAGGTACATAAATTCAACCGCTGGTGTTAGTAAGCACCTACTACGTTCCCGACCAGGAGGGAGAGTGCTGAGGAAGACAGAGACGGCCCTGACTTGTAGAGCTGACATCCAAATGACTAGTTTTGCCATCCATCAAGATGATGGGAGATCAAGGTTACAGCGTTTCAGATAGGCCTTGAAGCACAGGTGGAATTTCCAAAGCAAAAAAAAAAAAAAAAAAAAAAGTGGCAAGAAGGTATAATCATTTCAGAGAAATGTATGGCGGTGCCTTCTTTTTTTTTTTTTTAAGATTTTATTTATTTGAGAAAGAGTGAGAGAGAGAGAGCATGAGCAAGGGAAAGGGAGAGGGAGAAGCAGGCTCCCCACTAAGCAGGAAGCCCGATGCAGGACTCGATCCCAGGACTCTGGGATCATAACCTGAGTTGAGGGCAGATGCGTAACTGACTGAGCCAACCAGGGGCCTCTGGGCAGTGCCTTCTTAAGCTCATCATTCATGTAGCAATTCTGTGTGTGTGCACGTTCATACATATGTGGGAAATGAGTGCTTATGTCCACTAAAACACATGCATACAAATAGCAGAGTAGCTTTATTCGTAATAGCCAATCACTGGATTCAGCCCAGACGTCCAGCAGAAGCAGAATGGGTAAAAAAAATTAAAAACGAGGCAAACATTCACACGATGGGATAGTATGGAGCAAGGAAGGAGAATAACACAAACCACACAGAAGAATCTCCCAGACAATATGAGTAAAGACTTACTGTGTGATTCTGTTTCTATGAAGCTCAAAGCCAGATGCAAATAATTTATGCTGTTAGAAGTCAGGCTAGTGATTAGCCTTGGGGAAGGAAGGCTATTGACTAGGAGAGGCTCGAGGGAACGTTCTAGGAACATCTGAAGATGTTCTCTGTCTTGATGTTCATGCAGGTATATGCATTTATAAAAGCCCATCAGGTGGTACTTTCTTACATGTAAGTTAGACTTCAATTTTTTTTAATTTAGAAGAAAGACAAAGTGGCCAGAGCATTCTTAGGGACCGAGGGAACAGCAGAAGCAGAAGCCAGCAGATCGGACCTTGGGAGGTTTAGGGAGCGATGTGGGGGAACCGGAGCAGAATTCCCAGGGGCCAGAGGAAGGACTGGGGTGGAGGGCGGCCGGATAGGCCGCGGAGGCAAAGCCAACCTGGGACCCCAGAGGCCTCTACGTCCTTCTCCAAGCATCGCCTGTCTCGCGTCCCACCTGTCCACGCAAACCGTGAGGTCATTTTCCCTCCCTGCCAGCCTGGCTCCCTGCCCGCCCACTCCCTCAACCACCACTCTGGATTGGAAGCCCTGAGCTTCATTTCTGGGGCTTCGGGGAGCTTTCATCCTGAGCGGAAATAAAGCGGGAGCCACAACCTCTCAGCCCCATGCCTGTAGTTGAGCTGAGCAGGTCTCTCCAGGCCTCCCTGTCCCACGCCCACGGCAACACTGAGGACACCTGGCTCTCCTCCCATGCTCCACCCGCCCTCTCAGGGAGCTCACCTTGAGCACCTGTCTCTCCCAGGATAACTGGTCCAATTAGGTAGGACCCTCCCACCTCCTGCTTCCCACCACCCAGCACCCAAGCCTTCACCGTCCCATCACCTCATGGAGAGAGAGCCCACTGGAAAAGCACAGACACGGCCCGGGGAGCAGCCTGGAACCCACGCCCCACCAGCCACCAGTGAGACGTGGCACATAAAACATGATAGGATCCCCTGATGGGGCATTACGTAGCCATTACACACAATGTTTCAAAGACTACTTAAGGATAGTGGAAAATGCTCCCAACTGTAGTCGGGTGGACAAGAGCCGACAACAGAACCACAGAGATGTTATGGTCGTGACTTCATAAATTATACACAAGAAAGGCTAGAAGGAAACACACAAACGTTTCAAGTTTGTCACTCTGGATGGGGGGATGAGTGGGCAATTTTCATTTGCTTCTTTATGCTCTGCTGTTTTCTTCCAAATCTGCAATGGACGTGTTGGCTTTTAGAACAGCACCAACAGGAAGGACTCAGGGGCCATTGGGTCACAATCACACAGAGGGACCCGGGGCTGGCTGTCCTGTGCTCCACGGGGATGAGGGAAGACTGACACAATATCAACCCACAAACCCCTTTCAGCACCAGCTGCCTCAGTGCAACTCCTGCACTAAGAGCGTGTGGCCTCAGAGGACCTGTCCATGACATTCAGGAGTGTGCAGGGGGCAAGCGTGGGGCTGGGAATGCAGGACCACGGTCCTAAGGCCAGCTCTGATTCTGACTAGCTAGGGCCCCCCCAACACATTAACTTCTAGGGGCCTCAGTTTCTTCGTGTTAGGTAGGACATCTGTCCTAACCACTTCATAGGACCGTCGGTCATGTGGAATGACCCAGAAGTAAGTGTGAAAGATCGCACACTGTCAGTGGTCGTGAGTGACTCCTGTCTCCCCGGTTCCCATTTTTCTCCGGGCCCCAAGGTCCTACACACAGTTTCTGAGAAATGCTCGGAAGCTGCCAACAATAGGTGACTGAAAGCTCCCAAAATCATGGGTCATAGTCGTGTGCTGAATCTCAAGTGGTCCAGAAGACGTATGTATTTTTCATTAAACTGGAAACCCAACAAAAGCTAAGGAAGAAGCCACTTCATCCTTCAACATTGCCAAAGACCACTGTACAAACTGGAGCAAAACCCGCTCGTCTGATCGCTCAGGAAATAGGGAAAAGTTCATTGTCAAAGCAAGGACCTGTCTCAGTTCCGGCCAGCTCTGTGTCCGATTTCTTTTAGGAACAGAAATTTTCTTTTTTCACATTGACATCATTCTGTTAAAAATATTTTTCAACTCAAGGGGCACCTGAATGGCTCAGTGGGTTAAGCCCCTTCCTTCGGCTCAGGTCATGATCTCAGGGTCCTGGGATGGAGCCCCACATCAGGCTCTCTGCTTTGCGGGGAGCCTGCCTCTCCCTCCCACTCTGCCTGCCTCTCTGCCTGCTTGTGCTCTCTATCAAATAAATAAATAAAATCTTTTAAAAATAAATATTTTTCAACTTGGGACACCTGGGTGGCTTGGTCCGTTAAGCAATTGCCTTGGGCTCAGGTCATAATCCCAGAGTCCTGGGATGGAGTCCCATATTGGGCTTTCTGCTCCACGGGGAGTCTGCTTCTCCCTCTGCCTGCCACTCCCCCCGCTTGTGCACTCACTCTTTCTCTCTCTCTGTCAAATACATAAGATATAATACATAAGATAAAATCTTTAAAAAATAGATTTTTCGACTCATCCCTCTAGCTTCTCTGAGGACCCACAAAAGGATTTGGTGACACAGTCCCTAACCTCAGGGTCTCTCTCAGCAGGGAGCCTACAGGGAAGGAAACCCCAGGGGCCAGCAGGGACTAAGGGGAGTTGGAGCCCAACCAGGTGAGGACTGGTGTGGGCGGGAAGGGTCCTAGGGGAGGAGGAGGTTTGAAGCTAGATGTGAAGAATGGGGAAGAATAAAGAGGGTTTTCAGTAAGGGAAGCCACATCTCTTTCAAAGAGAGTTTGGTGAATTATGCAAAATTAATATAATAAATATGTACAATGTGCTCCAGGTGACAAGGCTTTCCTTGAATCTCACTGTGTACCTTGGGGTGGGAGAAAGAAGAGAGCAGATTTCTTGACGCTTCAGAAGAAGTATTACCTGGAAAATTTACATAGAAAACAAGAACGGTTTCAAGCCCCGTGGAAAGGAGAGTTTTGAGGCCCTCCGGGAAGAAGGGGGAAAGCTCCTGCCTTGCCACCCTCAGGAAGTTCTTCAGTGAAACTGGGTCTGGATGCACTGTGCAGATGGGAGCCCAGAGAGTCTGAGTGATTTTGTCAAGGGCCCAAGGCTGGTTAGAACAGAAGGCGGGCCCTCCCAGCAGAGAGAAGTCTAAACCAAGGTGCAGGTGGAGAGCTGAGAAGAACAGTGGGCCTGGGCTAGGAGCTCTCCTTGAGGAACCAGCGAAGGAAAGGACCAGCTGATCTCCAGCCCTGAGCCACTGCAGGACCCAAGGAGTCACCACCCCTCCAAGCTGCACCTGTTACAGGGATACATACGGCAGCCGTGGAGTCCAAATGCAGCAGAGTATGGGCATGAAAGCGGTTTTGCTAGGAGTCATCGCACCTGAATGATGGGGGGTAGGGCGAGGAGTGGGCAGACAGTGGAGCCAGGCCAGAGATGGTCACCCCCACCCCCAACCAGTTCTCAGCACCTTCCCAGAGCATGTGCGGGATGGAGGCCAGGGGCCCAGGGCCTCCTGCTCCTGCCAGACCTGCACAGAGGCCTGGAGCAGCCCCTGTCCCCACCCCCTAAGCACACACACACTCACTGTTAAGGGGGACCCACTCACTCCTCTGGACAGCTCCCGAGCTAAGGACTGGGGTCCCTGCTACCCATGAACTGTTACACAAGGCCTTACAGAGGCCAAGTTTAGCATCAGCCTCAGGGCCTCCTCCTGGCGGTCCTGTGACCCAGCCCAGACAAGGGAGTCCGAGCCTCTTCCCTGGCTGGCAGGAGGCCAAGAGATTACAACTACACTGGCCCTTGGACCCAGCGCTCTGTAGGAATTCACCCTACACAGACGTGCAAAGGGGTCGATGCACCCAAACGCAGCGGTGTCCGCTCTGTTCCCAAACAAGCAAGGCTGGGAACTACCTCGTGTCCCTCACGAGAGCGGAAGTAGGGAGGACTGTGTGGCCATGCAGAGGACAAGCTCCTTACTTGCCGCTAAACAATCCCCAAGTTCACCAAGCAGGTGCTGCAGTCATGTGAAAATGGGGGAGAACATAGGTGCACACGCATTCCCCTGATACACTCGTGAATGGTGTCCCCTGACTGTGCAACACAACAGCCCTGAGTCCAGACCCAAGCCCTCTTTGGAAGGAAGCAGTGGCTGCCTCCGTGGTGGGGCTGGGTTACGTCCTTTGGTACCTTCAAATGCCCATGGGAATGTATTATGTGCTTCAAAAATAATACTCTAGGGTCACTGGGTGGCCAGCATCTGCCTTCGGCTCAGGTCATGATCCCAGGGTCCTGGGCTCGAACCCCGCATCTGGCTCCCTGCTTGGCGGGAAGCCTGCTTCTCCCTCTTCCTCTGCTGCTCACCTGCTTGTGTTCCCTCTCTCGCTGTGTCTCTATCAAATAAATAAATAAAATCTTTAAAAATAATAATAATATTATTATTACTCTAATATTATAGGCTCCAGAGCCCCTGGGTAAAAGGCACATTCAGGAGAGAGAGAAGCATCTTTAAAGGAGAGCCCCTCCACATACAAACCCTCTGTCTGCTCCCTACCCCTTCCCCTCCACACACCCCTTCCTCCCCCTCCCGCCCCTCCCCACCTCTCAAAATGCTTGAGAAGCCAGGACTCAAGGCCAGGAGGGCCTAGCACAGAGGCTGGGGGCTCCCTGGCCTGATGCTGGAGGTGAGAGGAGGGGTCCTGGTCCAGGCTGACTGGCCAGCGCCGGAGTCAGGCCTAGGTGGCATGGGGGAGGGCAGGCAGGAGAGGGGGCTATTCTACCTTTACTGAGGCTTGTTGTACTTTCCTAATTGATTTTGTGTCTGTGTCCCCAGGATCCTTAGGACCATCTTAGAAACCACTTAAGCAATTTAAAATAATCAAAGTACTTAGAAGGCACTTAACATTTCCTCACACTTCAGGCTTCCCATAAACCCCCTTCAAGCTGCAGCCCTAGGCCTCAGTCAGGAGCGACCACTGCCAGGATGTCGGCACCTGTGTCAGGCCCAGGGCCCTACAGTGTCACCCCAAGACTCGGTGGTGCCCAAAGTGAGGCAGCCAACCCCCACACAAGCACCAGGCTCTCCCTCTCACCACCAGGCCTTCGGGATCCTGGGTCCCTCCTCCTGGAAGGCCCTCTCATGCTGGCCAGCACACCCCCCAACCAGCTCACTGTATCCTGGCCATCCTGCCCTCCTCCAGGAAGCCTTTCCTGACATGTCCTACCAGGCTGGTGAAGGGCACCTCATTTACCTCCATGAAAGCCCTCATCTCACTGTCATTAAATCACTGATCACCTGACTCCCGAAGTCAGGGGCCTTGACCCATATGCCAGGTTTTTAAAGGCTGCTCTGCATGTTTGTTGACTGAAACAGTGAATCCAAGCCTGACTTCACAGACGGAATCAAGAAGGTATGACCCTTCCCTGGAGGACACGAGAGCCTAGTCAGGCCATGGCAACCCTGGGCACATCACAGTCCTCAAAAGCATCAAGCTGACCCCAAGGGAGACAAGGGCAAACCCTGACTGAGTCCCCACGATTTATCATTATCTCCATTCTATAAAGGAGAACACCCAGGCTCAGAGAGTTCCAGCAACTCACCCAAAGTTGCACAGCAAGTGAGTGGGAGACCCAAGCGAGACACCTCCAAATGCAGGTCCACCAAGCCCCCGGGAGCTTGGTGAAATAGGACTTCCCACCCTGAGAGTCCCCTTAGCAAGGCAATGTAGACCCAGGCATCTAGTGAAAACTTGTGTTTTAACAAGCCCCAAGAGGTTCCAATGGGCAGGCAGGTTTGGAAACCAGCGCCCTTGCATACAATGTAGACAGCGGCCCGCCCGGCAGCCTCTGGGAAAGTTCAGGAGGCGCATTCCCCTGTGAGTCTGCAATTCCGCTCCTGGGTGAGACCCACAAGAAACTCTCCCAAGAACACAAAGTCACACTGGCAAGGACGGTGGTGCAGCACCGTTGCTGAAACCAGGAAGATCATCAGGGAACTTACCACGTGCCCACAGCAGATGAACAAGTAAATGCACGGGGCGCTGTTCCAGCATGGAACTACATGGCCAAGAGAAGGAACCAGGCCACTAAGGAGCAACGTGATACCACGCAAACACAGCAAGCCACAGGACATACAAGACGATCCCATTTTCAGCAGGCGTAAAATATGCAAAACAAAACTACTTTAAGTGCATGGTCATTAAAAGACTTAGAAACAATCCACACAGGGGACACGTGGGGTGTTCAGTAGGTTAAGCGTCTGCCCACCTTGGGCTCAGGTCATGATCCTAGGGTCCTGGGACCGAGCCTCAGCATCAGGCTCCTTGCTCGGAGAGGAGCCTGCTTCTCCCTCTGCAGGCCGCTCCTCCTCCTTGTGCTCTCTGACAAATAAATAAAATCTTAAAAAATAATAAATAAATAAATAAATGAGAAATAATCCATGCAGGACAGGGCAGTGTTGATGCTATTAGGGCAAAACATCATTTGCCCAAGCCAGGTGGTAGACACAGGGCAATTTATTAGGCTCTATAATTCTCCATATGCTTGAAATTTGGGGGTAACACAATTCATGAAGCCTTGAGAGAGGCAACCTCTTTCCTATCAGGCCCACGTGGGAGATGCCACTCATGGGAGATAAAAGGCTCCTTTGTGAAACCCGCGTGCACCCCACTTCCCCCACCTCCTCTCAGAACAAACCTGATCTTGGAAGCCACGCCCCTCACACCCACCGGGGGGCGGGGCCCAGTCCTAACCCTCAAATGTCTCGCCTGAATGGGGGGAGGGGTGCCTTCCACCCAAATTCCTTCCTAAAGGTCCAGCCTTGCCCTCTCCCTGCTGCTCTGGCGCAGGGCGGGAGGATTGCGGGGCGGGGCGTGTTGCCCCAAGCGGATCTCCTGACAGTTCTCAGGACCTGAATTCAGAGGGCAGGAGGCAGCTACATTGAACACAAACACCCACCATTCTGACCCTGACCGAGGTTAATGCTGCAGGGCCTCTCCCAGAAACCACAGCCCCCCCTCCCCCGGGTGGGGGGGAGATGGGAGAATGAGGTAAGTGCTGTCTCTACCCCGCAGCCCTGGCCAGAGACACCAGAGGACCGTTAGGGCCCCTCGGTGCTCCTGCCCAGCGTGGGAGTGGGGCTCAGCGGGCTCCTCCAGCGTATTTCAGTCATAAGGAGTTTTAAATTCCTCCTAGGCCCCTAGGGATGGCTGGAGAGCAGAGAGCAGGCCTGGTCCCACCTTCACTGCACCTTCACATTCTCCTGGGGACACCTCCTGCGTCATCCAGGGACACCTCTCAGTGGACCCCAGGAAAAACTAAAGCCTGGGGAGAACACGGTGGGGGGAGGCGGCAGCAGAGGGAATGAAAGATGGGGGACAGGGAAAAGAATCCAGCCTCCCTCTCACGCATGAGCACACTTCCCCACAGTCACTGTTTCCTGAGCACCTACTGCACACTAGACACTGTGCTAGTCACTTTGCCTTATCTCATTTCAAGCTCACAACTGTCCTCCCCATTTTAAAGATCTGGAAATGGGCTCAGAAAGGTTACAGGACCTGCCCAAGGTCACAAGCCAGGAGTGGCAAAGCCAGGATTTGCCTCTTTTGTTTTTTGGTTTTTCTTTTTTTTTTTTTTAAGATTTTATTTATTTGAGAGAGAGAGAGAGAGAATGAACAGGGGTGAGGGGCAGAGAGAGAGAGAGGGAGAGGGAGAAGCAGACTCCCCACAGAGCAGGGAGCCTGATGCAGGGTTCGATCCCAGGACCTGAGCTGAAGGCAGACGCTTAACCAACTGAGCCACCCAGTGTCCCACAATTTGCCCTTTTTGAAACAGCATCACATCCCTGCAACTACTCGATCTTCCCACCACCCCGGGCCATGTACAGAGCCAGCCCACAGTCACCTTACAGACAAGGAGAGCAGAGCCCAGAGCAGCAGCTGCCCACAGCCAGGCCCCATTTTCAATCAAGGGCAAATTTCTGGAGCTATGTTGAGGTGGGGGGACAATCTGAGTCGGGAAGGGGGGCCTGGAGGGGTTGGGTGCCCACCAGGGTGTGCTCAGTCCTGAGACCCTGATGGCCATAATCAAGGGGTGAGGCAGGCAGACGGCCAGAATGGCCGTGAGGCTGGGGCACACTGTCCAGGGCCAGGTGAGCTTGGGGGCCACTCCAACCTCTTGGCCTTAACCATGGATGAAGCCCCCAAATGATACAGAGAGAGGCCCAGGCAGAGCCAAAGAAGGCATAGGGGCCAGGAAGGAGAGTGATGTGGGGAGAGTAGGAGAGGGAAGCAGAGAAAGCCACAGAGTCCCACAGAATGAGGCAGGGACTGGGGACCTGGAATGGTCCTGCTTCCCTGCTCCCAGCACAGCTCCAGGGGACAACTCTCCCCCGCAGCCCCAGAGCCCGGAGGCTGGAGCCTGCATCTCATCACCTCACCCCAGCCAGGGGCCCCTGAGCCAAGTGGCAAGCGTAAAGGTCAATTGGAATATGAAGTAGAATTTGCTTTCTTCTCATTTCCAGCATGTCTGGGTCATAAAAATGCTAGTTTAATAAATTGGGAGGAAACCGAAAAAGCACACAGCTCATTCAGGGTTCGGCAGGGGGAGGTACGAAGAGTGTAACCCCTCAGACAGCATGGGCCCCACCCCTGCTGCAGGTGCAGCTCCCTCACCAGTTCCACACCTGGTCCCAAGGCTGACACACAGAGCCTGGCACTGGGGGGGGAAGAGGAAGACCATGAAGGGTCCAGCCCGATCCTGCCCTTGACAAGCCCACAGACTTCAGGGAGACCCACAAGAGCCACACAAAGGACCCCACATGCCCCAGGATCACCTCCGCCCCTGAAGGCTCAGGAAAGTCTTGGATTTGAGTCAGAGTTTGAAGGAGTCTGACTCTGCCCATCAAACATGGAAAGGGGATTCCAGGAGGAGCTCACGCCCAGGAAAATCCCCGAGGCAGGTTTTGGAAAGCACAGCACAGGCTCAGAGAACATGCAGGGTCAAGGGTGTACCCTGGAGAGACAACCAGAAAGGCCACAGGGGCCATGACAATCTGGTGGCGACCCAACCACAGTGGAGTAAGCTCAGCGCTCCTTCTGCAGGAGAGGCCCTGGGGGGTTGAGGAGTGGGGTCAGCCCACTGATTCAATGCCCTCATTCCACCCAAGGTCACACAGTGAGGTGGCAGCAGAACCAGACCCAGAACGCATGTCCCTGGCCAATGGGAGGCCTCAGTGGTAAGAGGACCCACAGCCCTCCCCAGAGTGGGAAGCCAGAGATCACCCCAGCACCCCCCCCCACCTCACAGTGAGGATCAGGAGAGCCCCAGGACCATCTCACTGGGAACACTCAGGTACACTCACCAGTCACCTCCCTGCCAGAGCCAGCGATCCACCCCTCGGCATTGCCCAGCTCCCCAGTTGACATGGCTCAGACCATGCCCTGCCCCCAACCCCTCTTAGAAGCTGTCAGCAGATGAGGACGAACACTCCTGAGCCCTACTGAGCCCCCACCACAGCACCAGCTCCTCACTGCATTATCCCACATCCTGACCCTGAAGGTACATGCGATTCTGCCCATTTCACAGATGAGATGAGTCAGGTCCAGAGAGGTGGAGTGACCTGGGGCCAAGATCTGACCTACCTATGGTGTGGCTGCCTCCAAGGCCAGGGAGCGCTCCAGGCTGCCAGCCACACCCAGGCATGCAGCTGCCACGTACAGCCTACCTACTCTGTGCCACCCCAAGCACTTGCCATGCATTCATGCCATCTTCCCAGTGCCCTGTGATGTGGGTTTCTGGCACTTCGCAGACAAGGAAACTGAGGCACAGAGTGGTGCCCCCAGGTGATAAATGGCAGAGCAGGGGTTTGAAACCAGACCATCTGGCCCCGCAGCCCATGCCTTCACCACTGCACCCTACTGCCTCCTGGGGCTCCCTGTCTGGCTGGCCCTGCCTTGCTCCTGTCTCCAGCTCTCCTTCCTCAGGCCTGGGTAGGGGGTGGGATGGAAAAGGGACAGTGGGGGCGTGGGCGGGAGGAAGCCAGCAGGCTCCGCCCTGATAGGTCCTCCCCCATCGATTCTGTGGCTCTACAGTACCGTGCAGCGACCACTTGCCTATTTTACAGGTAGGGAAACTGAGGTCCTAAGAGGCCCAGTGATTGCCCAAGGTCATCAGATTCCTGCTGATCCCCCTCCCACAACACCTTTTGCAGTAATAAGGATCAGGATGTGGGTTTTGTAATCCCCTTGGTCCCCCTCTCCCTGTTCCCAGGGCTGTCTTGGTCCTCTCTCTTGAGTTCCTAGATCAATAACGAGGGAAAGTCCTACCCCAGGGCCTTTGTACTTGCTGTTCCTTCTACCTAGAACACTCTTCCTCAAAATATCCACAGAGCAATTCCCCCTTACTCTATTCGAGCTTATGCACAAATGTCCCCTCTTCAGGAAAGCCACCCTCAACCATCCCATCTAAATTGGCCCCCCTCCCTCACCTCTCTAGTGACTTCTCTGCTTCATTCTGCAAGGAACTGCCTCTCCCCAGGAGATATTTATATGATTTACCTGTTCACTGCCTGCCTTCCCCCTCAAACACAGAAGCCCACTATTTTGTGTCCAGCTTTATAAAGATGCTTGGAGTGGTAGTTCTTCACCTGGGCTGCGTGGGTATCACCTGGGGACCCCAAGCCCCATCTCAGACCAATTATCTGAATTCCAGGGGTGGGGCACAGGTCCTAGGATTTTTTTAAAACTCCCCAGGTGATTCTAATGTCTGGCCAGATGGAGAAAACTGTTCTGACAGTGCTGGGCACAGAGGAACTGTCCAATACGGAGTCAGGGAGTGAATGAGAGTGAGTGAATTAATTTTTACAGGTGGAAAAGCCAAGGTCCAGGCAGGAGAAAGAGCCAGATGCTAGCAGTCGTGAACTTGAGTCTCCCTAGGTTCAGTCCCACCTCAGCCCCTCTGCAAAGCCCCACACCTCACCCAGGGGCCCCGTCAGCTCCTCCTTGACTCCAGGAGCCCACCAAGCCTCCCTCCCTCGAGCATTTCTAGGAAGTCACCCCAGAGGCCCCACTCCCTTCTTTTAGTTTCACAATAAGGTGCCTCTTTGCCAGTCCAGTTGCCAGAGCCGAATCTCGCCTTCCACCCCCAAATCTCCCGTATTTAGAGCCAGTCTGCAAGCCCCAGAGTGGGGGTGGGGGATACCTGGGAAGCAGCAGGCTGGAGAGGACTGCAGGGTGGGTGGGGTGTCCCCTGGGGAAGCCAGATGGGTGGGGGAATACTCGGCCAGCTCAGAGCACCTGATCTGATGGCCAGCCGAGCCCCAGGCAGGTGCACATACACAGGACGGGCCTTCAGGTCTCATCAACCCCCTGGGGGCTGAGGAATCAGATTTGCCCGTAAATTCCCCAGGTAACTGTGATGAGCAGCGGGGCTTGAGAACCACTAAAGCCACACAGCCTCTCCCCCAGCAGCCCTACCCACCGGCCCTCGGCCACCTCTGTCTCTCCAGTATCTGACTGTATGCCGGGGCTACCCCTCCACCACGGCAACGTCCAGGTGGCTGGACAGAGCTCTGAGGGCACAGAGAGAACAGGCAGAGGAGTAGTTGGGGGTTGGGGGGATGTGGGGGGGCTGCAGCTTCTTCCCAGTGCCACGTGTCCCCCCCTGCACCGGCCTCCGTTCTCTGTGCAGACTCCAGCCTGATCCTTATGTCTTGAGGTCTCCCTTCCCGGCCTCTCCCCACAGAGGGACACCCAGTGCTTGGGGGCAAGAGGGAGGCGGTAAAAGCAAGGGCTATGCGCTCCTCACCCGAGGACAACAGGCCCTGACTGTCACACTCAGCAAGACCCCCTGCCCGCACCTCTCCACTCCTTCCCCAGCCCTCCAGGGGCCCAGCACCCCACAGGCACAAACATCCGTCAGAACACCAGTGTCCCCTAAGCCCCTACTCCGGTCTTTGTACACATCAGCACCTCTGCCAAGTGGATCCCAGCATGGCGTGAGTAAATGGAGACTCAGAAAGGCCACACAGTGAGTATCAGGCCAGGTCTCAAACCCAAGTCTATCAGAATGCCACGAGATAGGAGTGCAAGCTGGCAACATGGCTCGATTCAGGGCCTCACAGCCTGGGTTCGTATTCTAGCTGTGTGACCTGAGGCAAGTTGCTTAGCTTCTCTGAGCCTCAGTTCTCCATCTGAACAACGGGGATAACAGCTGTACCTCGGGGTTACTATGAGGATCAAGATGAGCCCTGGCACAGGATATGGGTTATGGAAAAGTTGTGATGACTCCAACTCACACCCCTCCTTGGGAGGGTCCCTCCTTCACCCCCAAATATTTATTGAGGAAGCTCTGTTGGGACAAATCTCTAACAACAGCCTCAAGTGGCACAGGGTTACATACCCTCCAGCAGGGAACAAAGCTTTAGGAATTCTGTAGGTGGGGGAGGAGCTGGAGCTGTTAGCGGGGTGGAAATACACCCAAGGGGCCTTGGGGTCACCAAAGTTGGGGGCGCGGGTGGGCACTAGTGGGCACTGGCTTGACCCAATGGTAAGACCGGCCAGGCTGCACACATCCCCACAACCAGGGACTTACACAGGACTCTGCGGACCATGGCGACCCTGCTGATGTCCCAGAGTTTGGAGGGGACATGGGGACAGGAGATGCCTCACTCTCCATGACTTCATTTGGCTGAGATTCCTGAGAGTCCGCTATGGGCTTGGCACCAACCAGGGGTGCTGTGGGTGCTGCTGAAAGCCTAGCAGGGTCGGCTGCTGTCCTCGGCCTCACCAACTCAGTTCCCGGGTGTCAGCTCCACAGCCCGACACCAGGCTGGCTCCATTGGTAGAACACATGACTCTCGATCTCGGGGCTGTGAGTTCCAGCCCCACGTTAAGATTACTTAAAAGTAGAGTTCACTTAAAAAGTAAAATCTCCGGGGCGCCTGGGTGACTCAGTCAGTTGGGCGCCTGCCTTCAGCTCAGGTCATGACCCCGGGATCCTGGGGTCAATCCCCGCATCAGGCTCCCTGCTCAGCGAGGAGCCTGCTTCTCCCTCTCCCACTCCCCCTGCTTGTGCACTCACTCTCACTGTGTCTCTCTCTGTCAAATAAATAAATAAAATCTTTAAAAAATAAAATAAATAGGGGCTCCTGGATGGCTCAGTGCATTAAAGCCTCTGCCTTTCGCTCAGGTCATGATCCCAAGGTCCTGGGATCAAGCCCCACATCAGGCTCTCTGCTCATCGGGGAGCCTGCTTCCCCTTCTCTCTCTGCCTATTTCTCTGTCTACTTGTGATCTCTGTCTGTCAAATAAATAAATAAAATATCTTTAAAAATAAATAAAATCTTTAAAGAAAAAAAAAAGAGTAGCCCTAGATAATACCTAAACGTGGGCCTGGTGTATACCCACAAAACTTTATTTATGGGCATTGAAATTTGAATTCCACGTGATATTCCTGTGTCGTGACATATGATTCTTTTGATTTTTTTTCTTCAACTACTTCAAATACCAAGGCAATTCTTAGCTCATGGGTCACACAAAAACGGGTGGTGGGCCAGATTTGGCTCTTGAGCTGTAGTTTGCTAACTCCTAGTTAGCAAGGGGGGGAAGCCAACAGCAAAGAGGAAAACAAGGAAATACAGACAGAAGTACAAACTGTGATGAGTGCCATAAAGGGGGAAATGGGCAAACAAGATAGAATAATTGGGAGAGGTGGGGGCTTCTCTGAAGGGAGTCCATTTAAGCTTAAGGTTGGATGAAAAGGATCTAGCCTCATAAAGTCAAGGGAGATTCCATATAGACGGAACAGCAGGTATAAATGCCCTGTGGTGGGGTAAACAGTGTCATCAAGGAGGATAAGGAAAACCGTATGAGTGTGTAGAGTACATCTAGGAGAGACAAAAGATGTGGTTGGGGTGCCAGGTAGCACAGAGCCTCTGAGACAGGCAGGGGTGTGGAAGTTTGCATTTTAAGCTAAAAACAATGAAAGGTTTAAATAAGGGTGAGTACAATTAATCCAGCTTTTAGAAAGATTGCTGTGACCTCTGAGCAAAGGTTTGGCTGTGATAAGGCCCATTTGGAAGCAGGGAGAAGAAGAGAAGTTTTCTGCAATGGTCTGGGGGAGAGGCCCCAGGGGTGGAAAGGGTGAGGGGTGCCACATCCAGGACACATTCTGAAAAAAAAAAAGCCTGTAAGGTTTGCTGACAGTAGAAAAAGGGTGGTCAAAACTGTCGCCAAGTTTGTTGGCCTGGGCGCTGGAAGGAGGAAGGGGTCTTCAAGGGAGAGGGGCCAGCTGTGGGAGGGGCTAGCTGCGGGAGGGACTCTCTCGAAAGTTCCTCCTGGTTGTGCAGTGAAAACACTTCGAAGACCCAAAGCCACATCCTCAACAGAATATCTCGTGTTATCTAAGCCACAAAGTTTCCCCCGGAGTCCTGGGCCAGGCACTAAGGAGCAGAAGGAGCCAAGCACCAGACAGGCTGCTTTTTCCAAAAGCAAGCCACAAACCTTTATAGCTCTCACAGCTCCGCATGGGTCAAGAGCATCACCAGGCTGGTGGGGGCGGGGTGCACGGAAGGGGTAACATGGCTCACCAGCACCCCTGGCCCAGCCTCTCCTCTAGGAAACTGGGGCACCTGCTCATCTCCACCCTCCCCCTTCCCCCACTCACTGGTGTCCCCTCCGCCCCCTTCTCCTGCCTGCCCGCTCCTGCCCTCCCTCCACTGCCCTTCCTCCCATGCCCCACTGTGTGACAGCAAGACATAGCTCCGTATCTAAAAGTTAGGTTGGCTGCTCGGTCTGCAGGAGGACACGAAAGGCCCAGCAGATGGTGGGGCCGCTCCAGGATCCGTCTCAAAGGTCACCGTCTGTCACTGCCCACCAGCTCCAGCCTCTTCCACATCAGTGGAGTGTCTCATGCTGATCTCAGGCCTGGCGACAAGCTGTGCAGTAGCATTCCCTGCGGGCTGACTGTGTGCCAGGCACCGTGCTACTTCCCGCTGTGGACATTAACTCTTAATTCTCTCCCCTGGCCTATGAGACCATTCCCATCCCCATTTTACACATGAGGAAACAGAGGCACAATCAGGAGAAACCATAAGCCGAGGTGGCAAAGACTATCTGGTCCCAGCATCCAGATTCTTAACCACCATGCTGGAGAGACACCCCCCTTCTTCAAGTCGCAGCTTTTCTGTCTGTTGCAAGAGAATGAGGGACTCAATGCAGTGATTTCTGGATTGTCCTAGCTCTTACAAGTCTGGGATTTGAAAACTGCTTCCTTCCAAGGCACTTGATATATTCTTTCTCTCCCCAACAAAGGCTGCTCTCAGGAAAAGATCTTATTGGCTCATTCACACTATGGTGTACATGACCTATAGGGTGAGCGGAAGTGAGGGAACTCTGGTGGAAAGAAGATTTAAACCCAGACCGAACCTGGGCTGTCCCAACATAGCATTGCGCCCATCACAGCCTTGGCTTTAGGATCTCTTCCAAAAGGTATTCTTTCCACCCATGAATATTCCCCATCCTGGGAAGAGAGAGCCAAAATGAGGATGAAGGAAGAGAACAGGAATAGGAAGTAAGGGATAGAAGCTGTCAAGTCAGACTCACAACTTCCCAGAGTCAGGGCTTCTGGTCCCCATGAAGGCCTGGGTCTCACTTCCAACCCAGTTTATTGGACAGGCCTTCCAGAAGGAGTCAGACCTGGGACCTGGGGACCAGACTTCCAGCCCTGCCCTGTCACTTAATCAGGGCTCAGATCCCACATTGGCACGGTGGGGAGCTGGCCCCTCCCAGCGCTGCTAGTTTTGTGTCTTGCTCATACCCTGACCCCAACAGCACCCTGTTAGCTTTTGCCCTGGAGGAAATCTCGTCTAGTGGCCCCAAGCCCAGAGCTCCTCTCGGAGCCGCGCCCAGGAAGTTGACCTCTTGGAGGAAGGGGAGCTATAATCAGAGCCTCTGGTGGAAGTTGTCAGCAGGCCCCACTCACTGGCCATGGCAGAGCCGGGCTGGGGCTGCAGAGGTCCCCGTTGAAGGAGACACCTGACCCAGCAGCTACCGCAGCTGTGGCACCCCTCCCTCGCTCACACTCTCCAGCCAGGGGCCCCAGCTCCCAACCCCCACCACCAAAGTTCAACATTTTTGCCTCTATAAATGGCTTTCAAGTTTCTCACCCAGCCTCTCATTTCTATCAGTTTAATGACTGAGAAGCCGTCTTGTCGCCAGCCTGGAACATAAATGCTGTTAAAAGGAACCCAGGGAATACAGACCACAGATGACTGCCTCCCTCTGGCTCTCTCTCCACAACTCCCCTGCCCGGCCCCTCCCTCTCCAACATGTCCCCCCTGCCCCCCATCCCTTCTCTCCTCCCCAGGCCTCAGCGTCCCAGGCCCATCTGGCTTTCCGTGTGGAGACTCTTGACCCTCGGCCCCAACCCACTCAATTCTCTGCAGTCCAAAGAGGCACAGATGAAACCGAGGCCTCGGCCATGTTCCTAGGTGACCAGATGCGCAGAGAAAAAGGAACGTCTGGGGACCCCTAGGCTGGTGAGACACCCTCACCCCCCATAGACCTTTCCCCAGCCAGAGAGGTACTAGCTCAGAAGTCACACTGCACTCCCATGTGGGGTCACTGGATGCCTCACCCCAAAATATCCATGTTTCCAAGAACATGCTTCATGCCCTAACACTCATAGATACCCTGCTTGGAGCCTCTACCCCGTGTCGTAACACCTCTCCACTCCTCTGAGCCTCCCCACCTCCCTGTGAAGTGGGCACTGCCTCTCCCCTGGGAGATGATGGCAGGGGAGCACTCACTGAGGTCACAGCCACGAGAGCCCCATCAGGCTGTCTTCTGAAACACCCAGAGTCACCAAAAGGGTTTCATAAAAAGCTCCGCTAAGGAAACTGCAGCAGCCCTACCTGGAGTCTTGGCCTTCTCCAAGGCTGGGGTCTAGGCCCCACCTAAACAGGCTGACAAGGAGTCTGGGGCTTATTGCCTCTGCTGATGGCCCCAGGTGGCCTCTCCTCTCAGGCCTGGGACAGGCGGGCTGGAGCAATGAATGACTCAGCTAGCCCAAGCCACCGCCAGGCCCTGGCCAGGGCAGCTAAGCCCTGCTTCCTCCTCCCCTCTGGGTCTCTACTCCTTGGTCCAAATCAGGGCAGGTGGGAGAACCGGACCAGGCTACCTATTCCCAAACAAGCTAGGAGGAATGACCTCTGGCAGCCCAGCCCCCTAGGGGTTGTTCCAATTGTCTGTGGCAAGGGCAAGATTTCCTTCAAGCTCTCTGTTTTGTCTTAATTTGGCATTCTTCATAATGCATCCATTTGCCTGAAAATTAAAATAGTGTTTCCATCTGGATCATCCCATAAAACCTACCCTCCAGGAAGAAGGCACATAAGTGAGGACCACAGGGCACATGACCCCCCGCAAAGTCCCAGCCCCCCACCCAACACGGTGATAGGACAACTCTAGCCCCCTTTCTTTCCATCCACTTCCACCCCCTGCACAACATGGCGGCCTTCTACACCATGCATCCCCGCTTCTACCGAGGCCCCTAGAAAGGCCCGCCAAATACTACATATCATGGGACTGGACAAACAGCCTCCAGAAAGGCTGCAGGTGGGAGAGTCCCAGCCGTAATACTTCCCACTCAGCATGGGCCCAGACAGCCTCTCTCAGCCCCCTGAGCCTAACTCGGGAGACTTTGAGGAGGGAAGGGGACATCTCCAGAGGTGGAGAACCAGACACCAGGGTGAAGGAGGGATGCAGCGGCTCCCTCAGTGCATTCCTTCCTCCTCCTCCAGCATATTCTCCTCCTCTCTCTCTCTCTCTCTCTCTCTCTTTCTCTCTCCTCCTCATTCCCCCCACCCCTTAAACACACACACACGCACACGAGCACATGCACACACAAACACACAGAGCAAACAAGGCAGGCTCCAAGAGAAGAGCGGCTCATAATTATTGGTAAAATGCTTGTAATGTTTTTCTCTCTACCCGGTAGCTTTCGGTTGTTTTAGCAGCTTAGCGAAGCACTTGGCTCCAATTGAATTGCAAATCAGCAGCTCTTGCCCCAGGAAGAGAGGAAGGGAGGTAGCAGGAAGGGGGCAGGGAAGGATTCCAGAAGGAAAGGGAGAAAGGTGTGCAATAAAGAAGGGCAGAAGGAAGGAAATGAGCAAGGGAAGCTTGGCTCCGTGCGGGGAGCAAGAAGAGAACCAGAGACTGCCTGCCCCTGCCAGGCCCTTTCCCTGTCCTCATCCATCCTCTGCAGGTGCCATAGCCCAGTGCTCCCTCCAAAAAATCAAGACACATTTTATAACCATAATCTTGGGATGGAGTGGGAGGGCCACACTGGGCTTTCTCAACTACTAGAAGAAAAACATATCTTTCTTGGGAATCGCAATTATTTGAAAACAACATCAAAACAAAAGTCTTGCCTTGTGTTTCTGGCAATCTCCAACATTCGTATTTCGTTTCGGCCTATTTATCTCTTTGACCCTGTTTCCCTTTCTGTCTACCCGTCTTTCTACGTATCCATCTGTCTGTCTCTTTTTATTTGTCTGTCCACCTATCTCCTCCTCCCTTCTGTTGTTCACCAGCACTTCCTTTTCCTCTCTTGGTTCAGAATTCCCCACAGAGGAGCTGAGTTGATCAAGGAGGTCCGGGCAGCGTTTCAGCACCACGGTCAGCACCATAGAGCTGGGTCCCTCCCCGACCCCTTCGAGCTCTGGCCACAGATTCTCAGATCCCGCTCCCAAAGAAGGAAAAAATCAATAACTCTTTTCCTCAGAGTCCAGGAGGAAAGAGGAGAAAGAAATCAGCCAGGCCCCACACGCTGGGTGAGGAGGACTTGGGCTGTCGGTGGAAGACCAGCTCTGGGGCCAACCAGCCGGGCACTAACCTTGAAGAGGCGAAGGATGTTGGCCACCATGATGGAGACCGAGCTCCCGGAAGCACCGATGACGCCCACCACACGTTCAGGTTTGGTGATGATGGGTGGGCCACCACTGCCACAGCGGACCTCTGTGCCATCCTTCTCGATGAGCGCCTGCACAAAGGTCAG
The DNA here is from genome assembly GCF_002288905.1 of Enhydra lutris kenyoni. Classification (NCBI taxonomy): domain Eukaryota; kingdom Metazoa; phylum Chordata; class Mammalia; order Carnivora; family Mustelidae; genus Enhydra; species Enhydra lutris. The sequence continues at coordinate 4,682,316 of NW_019154112.1, forward strand.
TGACTGCTCGAGGGCATGGGTGTCCCTCGAGCAGGTGTCCAGAATGCGGGCGCCCAGCGTGATGTTGGGCAGCAGGTCCGGGTCATTGTTGATGCGATCCAGGGCAAAGAGCATGGCCTCCAGTCGGTGGATGCCTTTCTCCTTCTTAAGTTCCCCGCAGGCCTTGCCCTCCGAGCCCCGGCCGTGTACCGGGAACAGGCCTCCCAGTGTGATGTCCCCATCTATGCGGATGGAATTCATGTGGGGGTGGCCCTTGGGCTTTCCCAGGGAGGAAGGCACCCAGGGGCCATAAAGGCTAAGGAGCAGGCAAAGAGGCAGCCGGGCCCACCACCAGCCCCAGCCTGTCTTCCCAGGCATCTCGGAAATCCCTAGAGACCCATGAACGGCAGGCCCCACTCCTAGCCTTGGCAGGCCCCTGGCCCCACAGCCTGGGTCAGCATGGGTGGGGCAGCCCCCACAAGTCTCTCCGGGGCAGCTTCAGCAGCAGGGGTACTGAGGGCGGCCAACCAGGTAACCCATGCTGGTGCTCCTTGCCACTCAGGCAGTGCTCAGTTGCCGACAGAGGCCATGCCCCCAGGCAGCCAGGAGTGGCCAGGGAGCAGCAAAGCTCTAGTCTTGGTCCCCACGTCCTGCAGGCCTGTTCTTGACGGATGAGTGTGAAAAGAGAGTGCTCCTAGCTTGACGTATCTTGGCATCAAGGAGAAAACAGCTCCAATGCTCTCCTCCTACCAACCTTAGAAGGGAAAGAGAGAGAGAAAGAGAGAGAGAGAGAATCAAACAGAAGCCCAAAGAAGACATTAGCTATTCTGATCTCTCATCAGGAGCCTGAGAGAAGGAGATGCCGGAGGTTATGGCTACAGGCTCCACAAATCTGAACTTGGTTTTCTCCCAGCTGCTGCTCAACTTTGGTTCAAGTGGGAGAGCCTGAGGCAGAAATTAGGTCATGTTTGAAGATTTCACAAGGTCTGTACCCACGGCCATCAGAAACCCGGGCATCAGAGAGCACACACCCTGGGAACAGCCTGGAACTGACTTGGGAGGAAGAAGGGTCTTCCTCACCTTCCTCAACACTTCTCGCCACATGATGGAGGAGCAAGAAACCAGTTCCACAGTATCCGACCCCATTTTAGAGATGAGGAAACTGAGGCCCAGAGCAGGGGAGCATTTTGCCCAAGTCACACAGGTAGTGAGAAGCAAAACATCATGCAGAACCCAGTTCCCCAGCTGCCAGCTCTGGGACCAGAGATTCTTAGGTTCCTTGGGGACTCAGGGATAAACAAAGCCTGCACATAAGAAACCAGGCTGGCAGCTGCTCACTCGGAAGGCCAGGTACCAGCTGGGGCTGTCCAGGTTCAGAATCCTCCTCCTCAATCCGGCAATGCAAATTTCACATTTCCACCCCAGCTGCCCAGCCACCCCAGGGCGAGGAGGGTAATCCCAGGGGGCTCCAAGCCCAAGAAGACAAGCCTCCTTTTCATTTGCTTGGCCTCCCTCCCCACCATCTTTCTCAAAGTATTTATCTCTCAATTTCTCCACTGCTCTTCCTCTCTTCCCCACTTCCTCCCTCTGAGAGTGGGGCTCAGGTTACAGCCCAAGCTACTGTACATTATTAGGATCATTGTCATTATTATTGTTGTTATGATTAAATATTTATCTGCAAGGGTAGAGAGGAGAGAACACCAGCTCTTCCTCATTCTCACTGCTAATTTGGGCTAATTTCCCCCGGGGTTCCTTCCCTTGCCCCAGCCTCCCGCTCAAAGCCAGCAACCTCCCTCCCCTCAACTTAGGAGGCCACAAGGAGAAAAGCTAGAAGCTGAGTCAGGGACTTGCTGGGGTGCTGACTCCCAGGCTCCCCTCCCAATGGGCTTGTCAAAGGAAGACCAGCAAGTCATGTGCACATTCTATTCCTCAGTTTCCCGAGCTATTTAGAAGAAAGGTTTGCATTTGGATTGGGGGATGGGGTTCCTAGAGATGTGGTCCCTGCATCCAGCCAAGCAGGGGTCTCAGAGCCACTGGTCCCCAACTTGTAATCCACCCCCCAGAGGCCCTGACTACTGCAGTTCTGGGGAAAGGAGAGGGAAGAGGGTACAGCACCCGAGTCTAGGCCTCAACTCCCGGGCTTCTCTGGCAAACACCTTCTCAAACCTTACCTCGTCTCTGACCCCTTATCAAAATGCTCCCTCACCTGTTAGCTCCTCAGAGGCCAAGAACACAGCTACTAATTCCCCTGCAGCCCATTTTGCAGGGGAACCAGAAGTCCAGAGGCCTCCCATATCCCTCCCAAAGGCACAGAGCAAGTCAAGATGGGGCAAGACTTCGGGAGAGACCTGGGGCAGCCTGCAAGAAAGCTTCCTAATACCACGTTAGCTCATGAAACCGGGAACCAATGACCCAGCACTGGGGGAAGTGCTAGGGAGAAGGCTGAGAGGAAGAGCCCTTAAGATGCTGGGAGGGGGCGAGACCCCTGGATGGAACAGTCATCTCCAACCCCACCTCCCTGTGCATGAGTTTATCAGATCACTTCCCCCAGGGGCTGTAGGGAGTGAGGGGCTCTGAGGGACTCGCCAATGATGCCAGGGCCCCGTAATTCAGATAGGAGGAGCCTCGGACAACTCCCCCAGTCCTGTGCCCGCTCTGCCGTCCCCTGGAGAGGCTTTGGGTCCCAAATCTCTGAGACGGAAGGGCTGGAGGAGGCGGTCTGGGGGGGCATACTGCCCCTGCAGGGGCGCATTCTCAGCTGTCACAGGGGAGGGAAGGAGTACCATGGGTGGGTCGGCCTGCACAATGCAGGGCTGTCCTGTCCAAAGGCTGGAGGGCGCGTGGAGCAATGACAAGGTCGTGTGCTGTGCTGCGCCCCAGACTAAGTGCTTGGTTTATGTTGTTAGGAGCTGGCTGGTGTTGTCATCCCTCCCGCACAGATGAGCCCACGCTCACACAGTGACCTCCGCCCCGGCACACGGCGCCGCGCAGACCCCCCGCAGCCCCCACGCCCCACCGCGCCAGCCCAGAGGCCTCCTCGAGTCCCCTGCAGGTCCAGGCTTGGGTGGCCTGGATTAAAACTGCCGGGATGGTCGGCATCACGACAGGCCGTGTGCTGAGGCCACAGCAGGGCAGAGGCGGGCTGGGAGACTGACAGACAGCCGCTTCTGACAGTCTGTCCTCCTCGGGCTTCCAGACGCTTCGCGAGGGCTCGAAACCGGCTTCTCCTAGAAGCTTGAGCCCCCCCCCAGGCCAAGCAACATGCGCACGGAGGCACAGGTACACACACCACACACACACACACACATACACACACCATACACACACACACACGCCCATACACACATACCACACACACACACCACACACCATACAGAAACATACACACCACACACACCATATGCACACACATATCCCACACCTACTATACAAGATACATGCACCATACACACACACACACACACACACGTACACAATGGAGAGAGGCAGAGGCTACACAGAGTAAGGAGGCCTCAGTAAGAAGAGAAGCAAACATTTGCAGGATTAGAATCAAGACCCCAAGGCCCCAGGCCCGGCGCCAGGCTGCACAGCCTGCTCACAGGCTTCCCCCCAGCAGCCCTGGGCCCCACTCCATCCCTCAGTCCTGCCAGGCCTGCCTTTTCTGACCATCTCCAAAGAGCTTGGGCAAACCACCGCCTCTTTTAGCCACCCCTCCTTCCTTTGATCCTGTAGCAGGAACAAGGGAAAAGTAAAAATACTCGGACTGAAATGAGCCACCAAGAGCAGAGGCTGGGGGTGGGGCAGGGGGAGCCGAGGCCATGCTTCCAGATGCCACAGGGCTGTCTCCATCTTAGGGAAGGTGGACGGAGTTCTCAGACAGCCCTCCAACCTCAGACACCTCAGACGCTCGGGGGGGTTGGTGGAGGGGGACATATCCCTCCCCAGATGAAGTCACCGGGAAGGTAGGGGGTCTAAACGGGTGCTCACCACCCACCTCCAGGGGCCTCTCATTCTGTCCTTTCCCTCTCCATCCCCACCTCTCTCCTCAACCCCTATATTCCCCTTCCCTCTATCCCCGGCCAGATCTTTGGCTCCAGACAAGCAGGGCAGGATGAGGAGAAGAGGGAGGAGCACGTGGTCATCTCCACATAAAACAGCATTTCTCAGAACATCCTCTTCAGTGAAAGGGGATGTGAGAAGGCGATGGCTGCCATCTACCCTCCCCCCACAGCCCAGGCACTGCACTATCTGAGGGCATCCCTGATATCTGCAGGCCCGCAGGGAGGAACTCCCCCAACCTGTCTCAGTGACCCCTTCCAAGCCCTAACGAGCTGGATCCTGTACTTCCTCACATCTAACCTAAACCCTTCCCTCCACAACCAGGGCCTGAGCCAGGAGGAACCACAAACCACAGAACAACAACCCGATCCACAGAGAGCCACTGTGATTTCCTAAGGTCTGACTTACTTTCCACTAAGCTGCTTTTGATTTTCCCAAAGCTAAGGAAGGAGAATTCTCCCCAAGCCCAAAGTCAAGACCAGAGTCAGAGGGAATGACCCTGCTCTCCACTCCCTGGGATGGGGGCTGGGGCTGGGGGCTGCTGGCAGAGCTGCTGGCTCCTGCTCTCAGCCTCTCAAGTTCTGGGCAATTCCACCCACCCTGCCCCACCCCCCAGCACTCCCCCCACCCCAGCCGCTGCCTCCCTTGAGCCAGGCCTCCCCCCTCCCCTCAACTTTTCCACTTGAATCCTCCCTCTTCACCTTTGCCTCTCTTGTGGCCCAGCCCTGGTGCTCAGAAAAGCTGGGCATCACGGATGGATGAGTGGAGTCTGTTTGGAATCTCCCGAGCTGTTTAGATGCCTCATCGCCCACATCTCACACTTCCCCAAGCGGGGCTGGCAGCTTCACTCCCCAATGGGAATATCGAGAGAGAACTGGAGGTCTCCTGTGCCCACAGGAGCCCATGGGGACCTGAGACACGGGCCTGTATGCCACCTCTGCGGCCCCTGCTCTCCTACCCACCGTGGGACCCCACACTGGTGTGCTCTGCTGGACAGTCTCCTCCCAGATGGACAGGGGTAGACCCAGGGAGCAGCACCCTACCTTGCTCCACCAGCAACAAGGCCCATAGTTTGATCTCCACCAGTGTGACTCCAAGTCCATGCGGGGGTGGCCAATTAGCTCCCACAAACCCCAGCAGCCCAAGTTGGGGGATCATGTCATACTCCACTTGCTGTCTGCTTCCTAGCCTGGCACAGTGCCAGGGACTGTGGACATGAATGAATGATGTGATGTTATGAAAGATTCTGAGCTCTTCCCACCCTCTCTCTCAGGGCATTAATGTAACAGGAACAGCACCCCAGTTCCAGGCCCGAGGCACTCCCCAGGCTAGCCAGGCCAGGTCTGAAAAGCAGGAAGAAGCCACAGTGGGGGTCTGGGCTCCATACCCCCTTCTCTTCCCAGCTCCAAACAGCTCCAGCTCTCCAGCCTGCATCAGGAACCCTCCCAAGGGCAGAAATCCCAGATCTCTTGAGAAGATCTCGCTTCTCAAGTCATCACTTCCCCATTCCCCGGAACAGCAAGGGCCCGATTCCGAAGTGACTGGTTCTGTGCTGGGCATGAGGTGGACACTGCCATGTACGTGGACAGAAGGAAATGGCCAGAGGAGAGGAGAGATGAGGATATCATTCCTCAGCTTAATGCCCATAGAAACTAAAAAGAAAACTTCAGATCCATCGCTGTGCTTTCCCCACTCTATGATTCCCTACAGCCTCCTCCCTGTGACTCTCACCCTTCAGGTAGCCACTGAGACTCTTTCTCCTCCAAGAAGCCTGCCTGGATTATCCCAGTTCCTGTTTCCTCCTCACACTTACACGTCTCTCTCTCTGTTGTTATTTGGCAAGGATGAGCCTGGAAGATTTTAAGGGCCTGCGTGGACCACTCTCATCTCTGTATCCCCTGTGCCTAGCCCAAGGCTCAGAACACAGAAAATTCTCAATAAACAACAAGACACGGGCAGGTCCGTGCCCAGAGCCAGCCGGCAGCCACGGGGGATCCCAGGGCAGGGTCTGCAGCAGCATTCCCCATCCGCAGAGTAGGTCTCGGACCCGGCACCAAATTCTTACAACCCCCCTGTGTGGTCAGGCATAGAATACAATCTCGTCTGCCGCGGCAATCTGGTTGTTGACCTGTGTCATTGGAATGTGTGGTGAGCACCTGCTGTGTGCCGGCTCTGCTCTGGGCACTGGGAAACTAGAAGTGAGGAGCAATGGACACCAGCTCCTGCCCTGTGGGGTCAATCTGGGAGGTGGCACAGGACAGGCGATAAACAGACCACACAAAGATGTGCGGCGCTTTGGGGAATCAAGGGGTTAGGAAGAAACCTAAGGCAGGGAAGGAGAGAGGTCAAGACCCTGGTGCTTTTTCAGAAAAAGATAGGGATGGCTTCTCTGAGGAGGTGGCATAAAAGGAACAACAAAACACAGGGAAGGTGTGAGCCTTTTCTGGGGAGAAGTGTCCCAGGGAGAGGGAAACAAGTGCAAAGTCCCTAACTGTGCTAAGCATTCATCGTTCTAGGACCAGCAAGGAAGCCAGGGCACCGGGAGGGCAATGCGAAGGGTGAGAGAGAGGAGAGGTCAGAGAGGGCATCGAGTACAAGATCTAACAAGACCTCTGTGGCTGGAGAAATGGGGCCACTGGAGGGCTTGCAGTACAGTGACAGGCAAGGATTCATGACAAACTCCAAGAGCCGCCACCTGCTAAAGCCACAGCAGCTCACAGACACTGGAAGGCAAAGCAAGCCCATCTCATCAGCTCTGGGCACTCCCCACCCCCGCCAGTTCAGCCCACAAAAGGCCCAACACTGATCCTCCCCCTCCCCAAGAGCCAGAGCCCAAATCTCCTCCACCTACCAGCCCCCCCTCCCATGCAGACCCCCCGGCCCCTCCTTCCTCCCCCCACTCCCCCCCCCCCCCCCTACCGCCACCCTCCCCAGTGTTCTGGCACAATCCAAGTGGCCAAATATCTTTGTTTGCAGCTGGTGCTATCGTGGGCTTCCTGGCTAATGTGGTTTCTTCCTCTCTCCTCCTTCTTCCTATCCCCCCTTCCTTAAATCAGAGCTTCCCCAAATCCGGCACTGCCTTGGAAGGCTAAGCACTGCCTTGGAAGGCTAAGGCCCAGACCAGCTCAGCATGTCAAAGCCCAGACTCCACTGTCTGGCACAGCCACAAACATGACTGTGGCTGTGGGTGACACTCCCATCCCTAGGCCACACTGAAGCCAGGCAGGGAGAAGGCACGGTGACACCTGAGAAGTAATCACTCACTGAAAACGTAAGAATCCAGGTCAAGTCCCCAGTCTTGTTTCCAAAGATCTAAAATACCTGGGGCGCCTGGGTGGCTCTGTCAGTTAACCGTCTGCCTTAGGCTCAGGTCATGATCCCGGAGTCCTGGGATCAAGTCCCAGGTCAGGCTCCCAGCCCAGCAGAGAGTCTGCTTCTCCCTTTCCCTCTAACCCTGCTCTCTCTCATGCACTGTCTCTCTCTCTCTCTCTAGTAAATAAATAAAGTCTTTTTAAAAAAAGAATTTTAAAATCCCTGGTAAAGATGTGAGCCACAGCAATGACAGTGTTTTTACTAGAAGCCACAGTCCCCATCAGATAACAGGTGTGAGGGCTAGTTCCTGTCCCCCTGAGGGGTGGGGGCGGGGGGGGGTGGCTAAGGGTAGGGGACAGGGCAGGACCCAGCTTGGGACCCACAGCTGGCCCGGCACTCCTGGGACTCCCCGCATCACAGCCAATGGACAGCCAGAGCTTTGTCCGAAACGAGGAGGCTTCACGAAACGCCACACCAGCTAGTCAGCGTGGCTCAGCCCAAAACAGCATGGGCTGGCATTGCGGGCGGGCACTTCCCCATTAAAGCAGATAATATCTACCTTAATTGAATGGGGTCCAGATAATGTCATTACACGCTGCATTCCCCAATTTATTTATATACGTGTGTACACATATATTTACGCCTCACTGCTGCCACGAGATCGCCAAACGGTGAGGTTAATAATAAAACATTTCGACGGGAGTCATCAGCTTTAATTTAAGGGGTGATTTTTACTATCCTTGCGGTGCTCATCTTTCCAAGGAGCCAAGAGAAACAAGGGAGAGGCTGAAGAGGCTCTCTTAGGCCCTCGGGCTAGGAGGTGGGGCAGGCAGGGCTGAACCCAGCAAGTTCTGCTGATCTGTCTCCTTCTTACGTGCAGGGCCTGGGAAAGGGAAAGGGGTGGGGGGGTGTCTTAAGGAAGCTTGTCTGGCAAGCAAAGCTGCTAGCCTGGAGTTGGGCTGGGAGGCAGCAGGGGCACCCTGGTAGAGAGGCAGAGTGAGAGGCCAGAGAGAGACCAGAGACGGTAGACAGCCAGGAAAGAAAGAGTTCCCAGGAGCTGAGAAAAGGCAGCCTGCACTTTACAAGGGCCAAAGGCAGTGAAATCTCTAAATTAATTTTTGATAGTCCCCTGCTAACTAGGGCAGAGTTGACATGAAAACAAGCCCTCCTTGCTCTTTCCAGGAGCCGGCACCAGGCTGGGTGGGAGCCACAGAAGGTTAGTGTCCTTGACTCCAGGCCAGGCTGCCCCTCAAGGGAAGCCCCTGGGTCTCCTGTCTCAGGTCAGCCTAGCCAGCTGCCAGCTCGCCTGGCAGCCCCATTGAGCAAGGGCCCGAGTTGAGCAAGGATTGAGCAAGGATGAGGGAAGTGCCGGCTCCCCCCACGCCTTCTCCAGGGCGGCAAAGGCAACTTCCACTCTGCAGAAGAGAGATAACCTTCCAGCCAGCAGCCAGCAGGGCCCAGCTGCCCAGGCTGCCAGCGGGGCCTGCCCACTACAAAGTTAGGTTCTCGGCCGAGCAGAGGAGGACAGCAGGGTGGACAGATGTCTTGGGGTGGGTGGTAATTAGGGGCTGCCAGCTCCAAGCACTTGTCTAGGGGAGAGGATGTGTCTATTGGCTGTAATTATAAAGCGCAGAAACCCGTGGGTCCTGGTCCCTTCTTTTCCTGCCAGCTGACCCCCAGCAGCAGGGTGGGTTCAGGTGTGGCTGAGCATCGTGGAAGCTGGGCTGGGGACCCCCCTCAGAGCTTTCTCACCTGGGCCATCCCCCACCCTTCCAGCCAGCAAGATGCTCACTCTCTTTCTCTGGCTCACTCGCTCTCGCTCTCGCTGGTGCTCTCACCTACCTCAGGCTGCCTGTCTGCTGCTGTGCTCTGCGAGGCGCTCCTCCTGGGGACGTCATGCCTCCAACAGAATGAAGCCGCCCCGACGCAGGGTGGGGGAGGAGGGATGAGGGAAGACAGGAGCGGCCTACACTAGGCCACTGAGGCCGAGGAAGCCGCTCAACTCCTGACGTGCTCCCGCCTCCCCTTCTCCCCCTCCGCCTGCTCAGGACCCGTTCTCTGTGCCAGCTGCCTGTCCCCCTCCGCCCCCCATCCCATACATCTCTCTCCTGAGACCCACAACCAGTAGGTCAGCATTGCCATCTCCCTCCCTGGGCCTCTCTTAAATGTAGGTGTCCCGGGGAGAGGTAGCCCTTGCGGTAACTAGAACCTCAAGGGGGTATAACTTTCTGGTATTTTTGTCTCTGAGAGGTTGAAAGTGGTGACAGGTGGGGGAAAGTTTATGGCTAACAGACAGAAGTTGGAGGAAGATGAAATCAGCGGGGGAGAAGAAGTGGGCAGGCATGCCCATCCAAGGCTAAGCAGAGGTTCAGGGGTACCAACCCCAAAGACCCCACCACCCCACACCAAGGACAGGACTCTGACTAAAGCCTAAAGAGGTCCTCCAAGTGGTCCTCTGCAGGGCCCTGGGGAAGACACAAGGGCTCTGACCCCCACTCTCCACTGTAGACATGTCCACCTCAGAGGCCCTCACCACTGTCCCCCAAAGCCTGCCCAGGGAAGGCGACCACATCTGGAGCCCCCAGACACCTCTGCGGGAATCCTCCCTGACACCTCAGGAAAGGTCACCAGGAAAGGCTCCCCGCGGGTCCTCACCTCTTGGTGGAAGTTCTCCCAGCCACCCAGGCACTGGCCTCTGAGGGGCTCAGCACTCAGACCCCAGGCCGGAAACCCCACATCCCCTGTGGATCGCAGGGGGGAAAGTGGGGCAGAGCCAGCACGCACCCTGGGGGAGTGAAGAGCAGCAGGCTGTGGGAAGGGGATGCCGCATAAGACTGAGACCGCTAGCCGCCCTGCCTGCCCTGAGCCCCCACTCTCACCCCAGAATGGAGACTACGAGGGGAACACAAACACACACACACACACACACACACAGAGTACTCCCTCTCCCATCACCAAGAGCTTTCAACAGACGACAGAGGGTCAGACAGACTAACCACCGTTCCAACAAACACGTGGATTCGGGCACCCCACTCGCCAAGCCCAGCTCAGTCCCGAAAAGCAGCTCTCCCCGCACCCAGAGGCAGGCATGGTGACGAGAGGGGTACGGAAACCGGGAGCCTCCGGTTTCCTTAAATCTGAAGGAGGGGGTGTCACTCGTGGCCTGGGGGCAGGGGGCGCTCGTACGTTGGGCCTCAGGACTCCCTGCCGCCGCTGCGGTCGCCCCATTTCAGCACAAACAGCCTCAGACCGCCCCGGTGCGGGGGCGCCGCTCTCAGGCCGGGCCTCCACCTCGCAGCCCCGCCCCCGCGCGGGGAGGGGGCGCTGCTAGTTCCTGGGCGCCGGGGAAGCCCGACCCCGGAGGGGACACCCCAATAGACACACACACACACACACACACACACACACACACACACACACGGCCTGGCCACCCGCCCGGCGTCTTCGTAGAGACTCGGGTTTACCAGGGTCCCAGAGAGGGTCACCCCAATAGACACACACACACACACACACACACACACACACACGGCCTGGCCACCCGCCCGGCGTCTTCGTAGAGACTCGGGTTTACCAGGGTCCCAGAGAGGGTCCGGCTCAGGTCATGATCCCAGGGTCCTGGGCTCGAACCCCGCATCTGGCTCCCTGCTTGGCGGGAAGCCTGCTTCTCCCTCTTCCTCTGCTGCTCACCTGCTTGTGTTCCCTCTCTCGCTGTGTCTCTATCAAATAAATAAATAAAATCTTTAAAAATAATAATAATATTATTATTACTCTAATATTATAGGCTCCAGAGCCCCTGGGTAAAAGGCACATTCAGGAGAGAGAGAAGCATCTTTAAAGGAGAGCCCCTCCACATACAAACCCTCTGTCTGCTCCCTACCCCTTCCCCTCCACACACCCCTTCCTCCCCCTCCCGCCCCTCCCCACCTCTCAAAATGCTTGAGAAGCCAGGACTCAAGGCCAGGAGGGCCTAGCACAGAGGCTGGGGGCTCCCTGGCCTGATGCTGGAGGTGAGAGGAGGGGTCCTGGTCCAGGCTGACTGGCCAGCGCCGGAGTCAGGCCTAGGTGGCATGGGGGAGGGCAGGCAGGAGAGGGGGCTATTCTACCTTTACTGAGGCTTGTTGTACTTTCCTAATTGATTTTGTGTCTGTGTCCCCAGGATCCTTAGGACCATCTTAGAAACCACTTAAGCAATTTAAAATAATCAAAGTACTTAGAAGGCACTTAACATTTCCTCACACTTCAGGCTTCCCATAAACCCCCTTCAAGCTGCAGCCCTAGGCCTCAGTCAGGAGCGACCACTGCCAGGATGTCGGCACCTGTGTCAGGCCCAGGGCCCTACAGTGTCACCCCAAGACTCGGTGGTGCCCAAAGTGAGGCAGCCAACCCCCACACAAGCACCAGGCTCTCCCTCTCACCACCAGGCCTTCGGGATCCTGGGTCCCTCCTCCTGGAAGGCCCTCTCATGCTGGCCAGCACACCCCCCAACCAGCTCACTGTATCCTGGCCATCCTGCCCTCCTCCAGGAAGCCTTTCCTGACATGTCCTACCAGGCTGGTGAAGGGCACCTCATTTACCTCCATGAAAGCCCTCATCTCACTGTCATTAAATCACTGATCACCTGACTCCCGAAGTCAGGGGCCTTGACCCATATGCCAGGTTTTTAAAGGCTGCTCTGCATGTTTGTTGACTGAAACAGTGAATCCAAGCCTGACTTCACAGACGGAATCAAGAAGGTATGACCCTTCCCTGGAGGACACGAGAGCCTAGTCAGGCCATGGCAACCCTGGGCACATCACAGTCCTCAAAAGCATCAAGCTGACCCCAAGGGAGACAAGGGCAAACCCTGACTGAGTCCCCACGATTTATCATTATCTCCATTCTATAAAGGAGAACACCCAGGCTCAGAGAGTTCCAGCAACTCACCCAAAGTTGCACAGCAAGTGAGTGGGAGACCCAAGCGAGACACCTCCAAATGCAGGTCCACCAAGCCCCCGGGAGCTTGGTGAAATAGGACTTCCCACCCTGAGAGTCCCCTTAGCAAGGCAATGTAGACCCAGGCATCTAGTGAAAACTTGTGTTTTAACAAGCCCCAAGAGGTTCCAATGGGCAGGCAGGTTTGGAAACCAGCGCCCTTGCATACAATGTAGACAGCGGCCCGCCCGGCAGCCTCTGGGAAAGTTCAGGAGGCGCATTCCCCTGTGAGTCTGCAATTCCGCTCCTGGGTGAGACCCACAAGAAACTCTCCCAAGAACACAAAGTCACACTGGCAAGGACGGTGGTGCAGCACCGTTGCTGAAACCAGGAAGATCATCAGGGAACTTACCACGTGCCCACAGCAGATGAACAAGTAAATGCACGGGGCGCTGTTCCAGCATGGAACTACATGGCCAAGAGAAGGAACCAGGCCACTAAGGAGCAACGTGATACCACGCAAACACAGCAAGCCACAGGACATACAAGACGATCCCATTTTCAGCAGGCGTAAAATATGCAAAACAAAACTACTTTAAGTGCATGGTCATTAAAAGACTTAGAAACAATCCACACAGGGGACACGTGGGGTGTTCAGTAGGTTAAGCGTCTGCCCACCTTGGGCTCAGGTCATGATCCTAGGGTCCTGGGACCGAGCCTCAGCATCAGGCTCCTTGCTCGGAGAGGAGCCTGCTTCTCCCTCTGCAGGCCGCTCCTCCTCCTTGTGCTCTCTGACAAATAAATAAAATCTTAAAAAATAATAAATAAATAAATAAATGAGAAATAATCCATGCAGGACAGGGCAGTGTTGATGCTATTAGGGCAAAACATCATTTGCCCAAGCCAGGTGGTAGACACAGGGCAATTTATTAGGCTCTATAATTCTCCATATGCTTGAAATTTGGGGGTAACACAATTCATGAAGCCTTGAGAGAGGCAACCTCTTTCCTATCAGGCCCACGTGGGAGATGCCACTCATGGGAGATAAAAGGCTCCTTTGTGAAACCCGCGTGCACCCCACTTCCCCCACCTCCTCTCAGAACAAACCTGATCTTGGAAGCCACGCCCCTCACACCCACCGGGGGGCGGGGCCCAGTCCTAACCCTCAAATGTCTCGCCTGAATGGGGGGAGGGGTGCCTTCCACCCAAATTCCTTCCTAAAGGTCCAGCCTTGCCCTCTCCCTGCTGCTCTGGCGCAGGGCGGGAGGATTGCGGGGCGGGGCGTGTTGCCCCAAGCGGATCTCCTGACAGTTCTCAGGACCTGAATTCAGAGGGCAGGAGGCAGCTACATTGAACACAAACACCCACCATTCTGACCCTGACCGAGGTTAATGCTGCAGGGCCTCTCCCAGAAACCACAGCCCCCCCTCCCCCGGGTGGGGGGGAGATGGGAGAATGAGGTAAGTGCTGTCTCTACCCCGCAGCCCTGGCCAGAGACACCAGAGGACCGTTAGGGCCCCTCGGTGCTCCTGCCCAGCGTGGGAGTGGGGCTCAGCGGGCTCCTCCAGCGTATTTCAGTCATAAGGAGTTTTAAATTCCTCCTAGGCCCCTAGGGATGGCTGGAGAGCAGAGAGCAGGCCTGGTCCCACCTTCACTGCACCTTCACATTCTCCTGGGGACACCTCCTGCGTCATCCAGGGACACCTCTCAGTGGACCCCAGGAAAAACTAAAGCCTGGGGAGAACACGGTGGGGGGAGGCGGCAGCAGAGGGAATGAAAGATGGGGGACAGGGAAAAGAATCCAGCCTCCCTCTCACGCATGAGCACACTTCCCCACAGTCACTGTTTCCTGAGCACCTACTGCACACTAGACACTGTGCTAGTCACTTTGCCTTATCTCATTTCAAGCTCACAACTGTCCTCCCCATTTTAAAGATCTGGAAATGGGCTCAGAAAGGTTACAGGACCTGCCCAAGGTCACAAGCCAGGAGTGGCAAAGCCAGGATTTGCCTCTTTTGTTTTTTGGTTTTTCTTTTTTTTTTTTTTAAGATTTTATTTATTTGAGAGAGAGAGAGAGAGAATGAACAGGGGTGAGGGGCAGAGAGAGAGAGAGGGAGAGGGAGAAGCAGACTCCCCACAGAGCAGGGAGCCTGATGCAGGGTTCGATCCCAGGACCTGAGCTGAAGGCAGACGCTTAACCAACTGAGCCACCCAGTGTCCCACAATTTGCCCTTTTTGAAACAGCATCACATCCCTGCAACTACTCGATCTTCCCACCACCCCGGGCCATGTACAGAGCCAGCCCACAGTCACCTTACAGACAAGGAGAGCAGAGCCCAGAGCAGCAGCTGCCCACAGCCAGGCCCCATTTTCAATCAAGGGCAAATTTCTGGAGCTATGTTGAGGTGGGGGGACAATCTGAGTCGGGAAGGGGGGCCTGGAGGGGTTGGGTGCCCACCAGGGTGTGCTCAGTCCTGAGACCCTGATGGCCATAATCAAGGGGTGAGGCAGGCAGACGGCCAGAATGGCCGTGAGGCTGGGGCACACTGTCCAGGGCCAGGTGAGCTTGGGGGCCACTCCAACCTCTTGGCCTTAACCATGGATGAAGCCCCCAAATGATACAGAGAGAGGCCCAGGCAGAGCCAAAGAAGGCATAGGGGCCAGGAAGGAGAGTGATGTGGGGAGAGTAGGAGAGGGAAGCAGAGAAAGCCACAGAGTCCCACAGAATGAGGCAGGGACTGGGGACCTGGAATGGTCCTGCTTCCCTGCTCCCAGCACAGCTCCAGGGGACAACTCTCCCCCGCAGCCCCAGAGCCCGGAGGCTGGAGCCTGCATCTCATCACCTCACCCCAGCCAGGGGCCCCTGAGCCAAGTGGCAAGCGTAAAGGTCAATTGGAATATGAAGTAGAATTTGCTTTCTTCTCATTTCCAGCATGTCTGGGTCATAAAAATGCTAGTTTAATAAATTGGGAGGAAACCGAAAAAGCACACAGCTCATTCAGGGTTCGGCAGGGGGAGGTACGAAGAGTGTAACCCCTCAGACAGCATGGGCCCCACCCCTGCTGCAGGTGCAGCTCCCTCACCAGTTCCACACCTGGTCCCAAGGCTGACACACAGAGCCTGGCACTGGGGGGGGGAAGAGGAAGACCATGAAGGGTCCAGCCCGATCCTGCCCTTGACAAGCCCACAGACTTCAGGGAGACCCACAAGAGCCACACAAAGGACCCCACATGCCCCAGGATCACCTCCGCCCCTGAAGGCTCAGGAAAGTCTTGGATTTGAGTCAGAGTTTGAAGGAGTCTGACTCTGCCCATCAAACATGGAAAGGGGATTCCAGGAGGAGCTCACGCCCAGGAAAATCCCCGAGGCAGGTTTTGGAAAGCACAGCACAGGCTCAGAGAACATGCAGGGTCAAGGGTGTACCCTGGAGAGACAACCAGAAAGGCCACAGGGGCCATGACAATCTGGTGGCGACCCAACCACAGTGGAGTAAGCTCAGCGCTCCTTCTGCAGGAGAGGCCCTGGGGGGTTGAGGAGTGGGGTCAGCCCACTGATTCAATGCCCTCATTCCACCCAAGGTCACACAGTGAGGTGGCAGCAGAACCAGACCCAGAACGCATGTCCCTGGCCAATGGGAGGCCTCAGTGGTAAGAGGACCCACAGCCCTCCCCAGAGTGGGAAGCCAGAGATCACCCCAGCACCCCCCCCACCTCACAGTGAGGATCAGGAGAGCCCCAGGACCATCTCACTGGGAACACTCAGGTACACTCACCAGTCACCTCCCTGCCAGAGCCAGCGATCCACCCCTCGGCATTGCCCAGCTCCCCAGTTGACATGGCTCAGACCATGCCCTGCCCCCAACCCCTCTTAGAAGCTGTCAGCAGATGAGGACGAACACTCCTGAGCCCTACTGAGCCCCCACCACAGCACCAGCTCCTCACTGCATTATCCCACATCCTGACCCTGAAGGTACATGCGATTCTGCCCATTTCACAGATGAGATGAGTCAGGTCCAGAGAGGTGGAGTGACCTGGGGCCAAGATCTGACCTACCTATGGTGTGGCTGCCTCCAAGGCCAGGGAGCGCTCCAGGCTGCCAGCCACACCCAGGCATGCAGCTGCCACGTACAGCCTACCTACTCTGTGCCACCCCAAGCACTTGCCATGCATTCATGCCATCTTCCCAGTGCCCTGTGATGTGGGTTTCTGGCACTTCGCAGACAAGGAAACTGAGGCACAGAGTGGTGCCCCCAGGTGATAAATGGCAGAGCAGGGGTTTGAAACCAGACCATCTGGCCCCGCAGCCCATGCCTTCACCACTGCACCCTACTGCCTCCTGGGGCTCCCTGTCTGGCTGGCCCTGCCTTGCTCCTGTCTCCAGCTCTCCTTCCTCAGGCCTGGGTAGGGGGTGGGATGGAAAAGGGACAGTGGGGGCGTGGGCGGGAGGAAGCCAGCAGGCTCCGCCCTGATAGGTCCTCCCCCATCGATTCTGTGGCTCTACAGTACCGTGCAGCGACCACTTGCCTATTTTACAGGTAGGGAAACTGAGGTCCTAAGAGGCCCAGTGATTGCCCAAGGTCATCAGATTCCTGCTGATCCCCCTCCCACAACACCTTTTGCAGTAATAAGGATCAGGATGTGGGTTTTGTAATCCCCTTGGTCCCCCTCTCCCTGTTCCCAGGGCTGTCTTGGTCCTCTCTCTTGAGTTCCTAGATCAATAACGAGGGAAAGTCCTACCCCAGGGCCTTTGTACTTGCTGTTCCTTCTACCTAGAACACTCTTCCTCAAAATATCCACAGAGCAATTCCCCCTTACTCTATTCGAGCTTATGCACAAATGTCCCCTCTTCAGGAAAGCCACCCTCAACCATCCCATCTAAATTGGCCCCCCTCCCTCACCTCTCTAGTGACTTCTCTGCTTCATTCTGCAAGGAACTGCCTCTCCCCAGGAGATATTTATATGATTTACCTGTTCACTGCCTGCCTTCCCCCTCAAACACAGAAGCCCACTATTTTGTGTCCAGCTTTATAAAGATGCTTGGAGTGGTAGTTCTTCACCTGGGCTGCGTGGGTATCACCTGGGGACCCCAAGCCCCATCTCAGACCAATTATCTGAATTCCAGGGGTGGGGCACAGGTCCTAGGATTTTTTTAAAACTCCCCAGGTGATTCTAATGTCTGGCCAGATGGAGAAAACTGTTCTGACAGTGCTGGGCACAGAGGAACTGTCCAATACGGAGTCAGGGAGTGAATGAGAGTGAGTGAATTAATTTTTACAGGTGGAAAAGCCAAGGTCCAGGCAGGAGAAAGAGCCAGATGCTAGCAGTCGTGAACTTGAGTCTCCCTAGGTTCAGTCCCACCTCAGCCCCTCTGCAAAGCCCCACACCTCACCCAGGGGCCCCGTCAGCTCCTCCTTGACTCCAGGAGCCCACCAAGCCTCCCTCCCTCGAGCATTTCTAGGAAGTCACCCCAGAGGCCCCACTCCCTTCTTTTAGTTTCACAATAAGGTGCCTCTTTGCCAGTCCAGTTGCCAGAGCCGAATCTCGCCTTCCACCCCCAAATCTCCCGTATTTAGAGCCAGTCTGCAAGCCCCAGAGTGGGGGTGGGGGATACCTGGGAAGCAGCAGGCTGGAGAGGACTGCAGGGTGGGTGGGGTGTCCCCTGGGGAAGCCAGATGGGTGGGGGAATACTCGGCCAGCTCAGAGCACCTGATCTGATGGCCAGCCGAGCCCCAGGCAGGTGCACATACACAGGACGGGCCTTCAGGTCTCATCAACCCCCTGGGGGCTGAGGAATCAGATTTGCCCGTAAATTCCCCAGGTAACTGTGATGAGCAGCGGGGCTTGAGAACCACTAAAGCCACACAGCCTCTCCCCCAGCAGCCCTACCCACCGGCCCTCGGCCACCTCTGTCTCTCCAGTATCTGACTGTATGCCGGGGCTACCCCTCCACCACGGCAACGTCCAGGTGGCTGGACAGAGCTCTGAGGGCACAGAGAGAACAGGCAGAGGAGTAGTTGGGGGTTGGGGGGATGTGGGGGGGCTGCAGCTTCTTCCCAGTGCCACGTGTCCCCCCCTGCACCGGCCTCCGTTCTCTGTGCAGACTCCAGCCTGATCCTTATGTCTTGAGGTCTCCCTTCCCGGCCTCTCCCCACAGAGGGACACCCAGTGCTTGGGGGCAAGAGGGAGGCGGTAAAAGCAAGGGCTATGCGCTCCTCACCCGAGGACAACAGGCCCTGACTGTCACACTCAGCAAGACCCCCTGCCCGCACCTCTCCACTCCTTCCCCAGCCCTCCAGGGGCCCAGCACCCCACAGGCACAAACATCCGTCAGAACACCAGTGTCCCCTAAGCCCCTACTCCGGTCTTTGTACACATCAGCACCTCTGCCAAGTGGATCCCAGCATGGCGTGAGTAAATGGAGACTCAGAAAGGCCACACAGTGAGTATCAGGCCAGGTCTCAAACCCAAGTCTATCAGAATGCCACGAGATAGGAGTGCAAGCTGGCAACATGGCTCGATTCAGGGCCTCACAGCCTGGGTTCGTATTCCAGCTGTGTGACCTGAGGCAAGTTGCTTAGCTTCTCTGAGCCTCAGTTCTCCATCTGAACAACGGGGATAACAGCTGTACCTCGGGGTTACTATGAGGATCAAGATGAGCCCTGGCACAGGATATGGGTTATGGAAAAGTTGTGATGACTCCAACTCACACCCCTCCTTGGGAGGGTCCCTCCTTCACCCCCAAATATTTATTGAGGAAGCTCTGTTGGGACAAATCTCTAACAACAGCCTCAAGTGGCACAGGGTTACATACCCTCCAGCAGGGAACAAAGCTTTAGGAATTCTGTAGGTGGGGGAGGAGCTGGAGCTGTTAGCGGGGTGGAAATACACCCAAGGGGCCTTGGGGTCACCAAAGTTGGGGGCGCGGGTGGGCACTAGTGGGCACTGGCTTGACCCAATGGTAAGACCGGCCAGGCTGCACACATCCCCACAACCAGGGACTTACACAGGACTCTGCGGACCATGGCGACCCTGCTGATGTCCCAGAGTTTGGAGGGGACATGGGGACAGGAGATGCCTCACTCTCCATGACTTCATTTGGCTGAGATTCCTGAGAGTCCGCTATGGGCTTGGCACCAACCAGGGGTGCTGTGGGTGCTGCTGAAAGCCTAGCAGGGTCGGCTGCTGTCCTCGGCCTCACCAACTCAGTTCCCGGGTGTCAGCTCCACAGCCCGACACCAGGCTGGCTCCATTGGTAGAACACATGACTCTCGATCTCGGGGCTGTGAGTTCCAGCCCCACGTTAAGATTACTTAAAAGTAGAGTTCACTTAAAAAGTAAAATCTCCGGGGCGCCTGGGTGACTCAGTCAGTTGGGCGCCTGCCTTCAGCTCAGGTCATGACCCCGGGATCCTGGGGTCAATCCCCGCATCAGGCTCCCTGCTCAGCGAGGAGCCTGCTTCTCCCTCTCCCACTCCCCCTGCTTGTGCACTCACTCTCACTGTGTCTCTCTCTGTCAAATAAATAAATAAAATCTTTAAAAAATAAAATAAATAGGGGCTCCTGGATGGCTCAGTGCATTAAAGCCTCTGCCTTTCGCTCAGGTCATGATCCCAAGGTCCTGGGATCAAGCCCCACATCAGGCTCTCTGCTCATCGGGGAGCCTGCTTCCCCTTCTCTCTCTGCCTATTTCTCTGTCTACTTGTGATCTCTGTCTGTCAAATAAATAAATAAAATATCTTTAAAAATAAATAAAATCTTTAAAGAAAAAAAAAAGAGTAGCCCTAGATAATACCTAAACGTGGGCCTGGTGTATACCCACAAAACTTTATTTATGGGCATTGAAATTTGAATTCCACGTGATATTCCTGTGTCGTGACATATGATTCTTTTGATTTTTTTTCTTCAACTACTTCAAATACCAAGGCAATTCTTAGCTCATGGGTCACACAAAAACGGGTGGTGGGCCAGATTTGGCTCTTGAGCTGTAGTTTGCTAACTCCTAGTTAGCAAGGGGGGGAAGCCAACAGCAAAGAGGAAAACAAGGAAATACAGACAGAAGTACAAACTGTGATGAGTGCCATAAAGGGGGAAATGGGCAAACAAGATAGAATAATTGGGAGAGGTGGGGGCTTCTCTGAAGGGAGTCCATTTAAGCTTAAGGTTGGATGAAAAGGATCTAGCCTCATAAAGTCAAGGGAGATTCCATATAGACGGAACAGCAGGTATAAATGCCCTGTGGTGGGGTAAACAGTGTCATCAAGGAGGATAAGGAAAACCGTATGAGTGTGTAGAGTACATCTAGGAGAGACAAAAGATGTGGTTGGGGTGCCAGGTAGCACAGAGCCTCTGAGACAGGCAGGGGTGTGGAAGTTTGCATTTTAAGCTAAAAACAATGAAAGGTTTAAATAAGGGTGAGTACAATTAATCCAGCTTTTAGAAAGATTGCTGTGACCTCTGAGCAAAGGTTTGGCTGTGATAAGGCCCATTTGGAAGCAGGGAGAAGAAGAGAAGTTTTCTGCAATGGTCTGGGGGAGAGGCCCCAGGGGTGGAAAGGGTGAGGGGTGCCACATCCAGGACACATTCTGAAAAAAAAAAAGCCTGTAAGGTTTGCTGACAGTAGAAAAAGGGTGGTCAAAACTGTCGCCAAGTTTGTTGGCCTGGGCGCTGGAAGGAGGAAGGGGTCTTCAAGGGAGAGGGGCCAGCTGTGGGAGGGGCTAGCTGCGGGAGGGACTCTCTCGAAAGTTCCTCCTGGTTGTGCAGTGAAAACACTTCGAAGACCCAAAGCCACATCCTCAACAGAATATCTCGTGTTATCTAAGCCACAAAGTTTCCCCCGGAGTCCTGGGCCAGGCACTAAGGAGCAGAAGGAGCCAAGCACCAGACAGGCTGCTTTTTCCAAAAGCAAGCCACAAACCTTTATAGCTCTCACAGCTCCGCATGGGTCAAGAGCATCACCAGGCTGGTGGGGGCGGGGTGCACGGAAGGGGTAACATGGCTCACCAGCACCCCTGGCCCAGCCTCTCCTCTAGGAAACTGGGGCACCTGCTCATCTCCACCCTCCCCCTTCCCCCACTCACTGGTGTCCCCTCCGCCCCCTTCTCCTGCCTGCCCGCTCCTGCCCTCCCTCCACTGCCCTTCCTCCCATGCCCCACTGTGTGACAGCAAGACATAGCTCCGTATCTAAAAGTTAGGTTGGCTGCTCGGTCTGCAGGAGGACACGAAAGGCCCAGCAGATGGTGGGGCCGCTCCAGGATCCGTCTCAAAGGTCACCGTCTGTCACTGCCCACCAGCTCCAGCCTCTTCCACATCAGTGGAGTGTCTCATGCTGATCTCAGGCCTGGCGACAAGCTGTGCAGTAGCATTCCCTGCGGGCTGACTGTGTGCCAGGCACCGTGCTACTTCCCGCTGTGGACATTAACTCTTAATTCTCTCCCCTGGCCTATGAGACCATTCCCATCCCCATTTTACACATGAGGAAACAGAGGCACAATCAGGAGAAACCATAAGCCGAGGTGGCAAAGACTATCTGGTCCCAGCATCCAGATTCTTAACCACCATGCTGGAGAGACACCCCCCTTCTTCAAGTCGCAGCTTTTCTGTCTGTTGCAAGAGAATGAGGGACTCAATGCAGTGATTTCTGGATTGTCCTAGCTCTTACAAGTCTGGGATTTGAAAACTGCTTCCTTCCAAGGCACTTGATATATTCTTTCTCTCCCCAACAAAGGCTGCTCTCAGGAAAAGATCTTATTGGCTCATTCACACTATGGTGTACATGACCTATAGGGTGAGCGGAAGTGAGGGAACTCTGGTGGAAAGAAGATTTAAACCCAGACCGAACCTGGGCTGTCCCAACATAGCATTGCGCCCATCACAGCCTTGGCTTTAGGATCTCTTCCAAAAGGTATTCTTTCCACCCATGAATATTCCCCATCCTGGGAAGAGAGAGCCAAAATGAGGATGAAGGAAGAGAACAGGAATAGGAAGTAAGGGATAGAAGCTGTCAAGTCAGACTCACAACTTCCCAGAGTCAGGGCTTCTGGTCCCCATGAAGGCCTGGGTCTCACTTCCAACCCAGTTTATTGGACAGGCCTTCCAGAAGGAGTCAGACCTGGGACCTGGGGACCAGACTTCCAGCCCTGCCCTGTCACTTAATCAGGGCTCAGATCCCACATTGGCACGGTGGGGAGCTGGCCCCTCCCAGCGCTGCTAGTTTTGTGTCTTGCTCATACCCTGACCCCAACAGCACCCTGTTAGCTTTTGCCCTGGAGGAAATCTCGTCTAGTGGCCCCAAGCCCAGAGCTCCTCTCGGAGCCGCGCCCAGGAAGTTGACCTCTTGGAGGAAGGGGAGCTATAATCAGAGCCTCTGGTGGAAGTTGTCAGCAGGCCCCACTCACTGGCCATGGCAGAGCCGGGCTGGGGCTGCAGAGGTCCCCGTTGAAGGAGACACCTGACCCAGCAGCTACCGCAGCTGTGGCACCCCTCCCTCGCTCACACTCTCCAGCCAGGGGCCCCAGCTCCCAACCCCCACCACCAAAGTTCAACATTTTTGCCTCTATAAATGGCTTTCAAGTTTCTCACCCAGCCTCTCATTTCTATCAGTTTAATGACTGAGAAGCCGTCTTGTCGCCAGCCTGGAACATAAATGCTGTTAAAAGGAACCCAGGGAATACAGACCACAGATGACTGCCTCCCTCTGGCTCTCTCTCCACAACTCCCCTGCCCGGCCCCTCCCTCTCCAACATGTCCCCCCTGCCCCCCATCCCTTCTCTCCTCCCCAGGCCTCAGCGTCCCAGGCCCATCTGGCTTTCCGTGTGGAGACTCTTGACCCTCGGCCCCAACCCACTCAATTCTCTGCAGTCCAAAGAGGCACAGATGAAACCGAGGCCTCGGCCATGTTCCTAGGTGACCAGATGCGCAGAGAAAAAGGAACGTCTGGGGACCCCTAGGCTGGTGAGACACCCTCACCCCCCATAGACCTTTCCCCAGCCAGAGAGGTACTAGCTCAGAAGTCACACTGCACTCCCATGTGGGGTCACTGGATGCCTCACCCCAAAATATCCATGTTTCCAAGAACATGCTTCATGCCCTAACACTCATAGATACCCTGCTTGGAGCCTCTACCCCGTGTCGTAACACCTCTCCACTCCTCTGAGCCTCCCCACCTCCCTGTGAAGTGGGCACTGCCTCTCCCCTGGGAGATGATGGCAGGGGAGCACTCACTGAGGTCACAGCCACGAGAGCCCCATCAGGCTGTCTTCTGAAACACCCAGAGTCACCAAAAGGGTTTCATAAAAAGCTCCGCTAAGGAAACTGCAGCAGCCCTACCTGGAGTCTTGGCCTTCTCCAAGGCTGGGGTCTAGGCCCCACCTAAACAGGCTGACAAGGAGTCTGGGGCTTATTGCCTCTGCTGATGGCCCCAGGTGGCCTCTCCTCTCAGGCCTGGGACAGGCGGGCTGGAGCAATGAATGACTCAGCTAGCCCAAGCCACCGCCAGGCCCTGGCCAGGGCAGCTAAGCCCTGCTTCCTCCTCCCCTCTGGGTCTCTACTCCTTGGTCCAAATCAGGGCAGGTGGGAGAACCGGACCAGGCTACCTATTCCCAAACAAGCTAGGAGGAATGACCTCTGGCAGCCCAGCCCCCTAGGGGTTGTTCCAATTGTCTGTGGCAAGGGCAAGATTTCCTTCAAGCTCTCTGTTTTGTCTTAATTTGGCATTCTTCATAATGCATCCATTTGCCTGAAAATTAAAATAGTGTTTCCATCTGGATCATCCCATAAAACCTACCCTCCAGGAAGAAGGCACATAAGTGAGGACCACAGGGCACATGACCCCCCGCAAAGTCCCAGCCCCCCACCCAACACGGTGATAGGACAACTCTAGCCCCCTTTCTTTCCATCCACTTCCACCCCCTGCACAACATGGCGGCCTTCTACACCATGCATCCCCGCTTCTACCGAGGCCCCTAGAAAGGCCCGCCAAATACTACATATCATGGGACTGGACAAACAGCCTCCAGAAAGGCTGCAGGTGGGAGAGTCCCAGCCGTAATACTTCCCACTCAGCATGGGCCCAGACAGCCTCTCTCAGCCCCCTGAGCCTAACTCGGGAGACTTTGAGGAGGGAAGGGGACATCTCCAGAGGTGGAGAACCAGACACCAGGGTGAAGGAGGGATGCAGCGGCTCCCTCAGTGCATTCCTTCCTCCTCCTCCAGCATATTCTCCTCCTCTCTCTCTCTCTCTCTCTCTCTCTTTCTCTCTCCTCCTCATTCCCCCCACCCCTTAAACACACACACACGCACACGAGCACATGCACACACAAACACACAGAGCAAACAAGGCAGGCTCCAAGAGAAGAGCGGCTCATAATTATTGGTAAAATGCTTGTAATGTTTTTCTCTCTACCCGGTAGCTTTCGGTTGTTTTAGCAGCTTAGCGAAGCACTTGGCTCCAATTGAATTGCAAATCAGCAGCTCTTGCCCCAGGAAGAGAGGAAGGGAGGTAGCAGGAAGGGGGCAGGGAAGGATTCCAGAAGGAAAGGGAGAAAGGTGTGCAATAAAGAAGGGCAGAAGGAAGGAAATGAGCAAGGGAAGCTTGGCTCCGTGCGGGGAGCAAGAAGAGAACCAGAGACTGCCTGCCCCTGCCAGGCCCTTTCCCTGTCCTCATCCATCCTCTGCAGGTGCCATAGCCCAGTGCTCCCTCCAAAAAATCAAGACACATTTTATAACCATAATCTTGGGATGGAGTGGGAGGGCCACACTGGGCTTTCTCAACTACTAGAAGAAAAACATATCTTTCTTGGGAATCGCAATTATTTGAAAACAACATCAAAACAAAAGTCTTGCCTTGTGTTTCTGGCAATCTCCAACATTCGTATTTCGTTTCGGCCTATTTATCTCTTTGACCCTGTTTCCCTTTCTGTCTACCCGTCTTTCTACGTATCCATCTGTCTGTCTCTTTTTATTTGTCTGTCCACCTATCTCCTCCTCCCTTCTGTTGTTCACCAGCACTTCCTTTTCCTCTCTTGGTTCAGAATTCCCCACAGAGGAGCTGAGTTGATCAAGGAGGTCCGGGCAGCGTTTCAGCACCACGGTCAGCACCATAGAGCTGGGTCCCTCCCCGACCCCTTCGAGCTCTGGCCACAGATTCTCAGATCCCGCTCCCAAAGAAGGAAAAAATCAATAACTCTTTTCCTCAGAGTCCAGGAGGAAAGAGGAGAAAGAAATCAGCCAGGCCCCACACGCTGGGTGAGGAGGACTTGGGCTGTCGGTGGAAGACCAGCTCTGGGGCCAACCAGCCGGGCACTAACCTTGAAGAGGCGAAGGATGTTGGCCACCATGATGGAGACCGAGCTCCCGGAAGCACCGATGACGCCCACCACACGTTCAGGTTTGGTGATGATGGGTGGGCCACCACTGCCACAGCGGACCTCTGTGCCATCCTTCTCGATGAGCGCCTGCACAAAGGTCAGTGACTGCTCGAGGGCATGGGTGTCCCTCGAGCAGGTGTCCAGAATGCGGGCGCCCAGCGTGATGTTGGGCAGCAGGTCCGGGTCATTGTTGATGCGATCCAGGGCAAAGAGCATGGCCTCCAGTCGGTGGATGCCTTTCTCCTTCTTAAGTTCCCCGCAGGCCTTGCCCTCCGAGCCCCGGCCGTGTACCGGGAACAGGCCTCCCAGTGTGATGTCCCCATCTATGCGGATGGAATTCATGTGGGGGTGGCCCTTGGGCTTTCCCAGGGAGGAAGGCACCCAGGGGCCATAAAGGCTAAGGAGCAGGCAAAGAGGCAGCCGGGCCCACCACCAGCCCCAGCCTGTCTTCCCAGGCATCTCGGAAATCCCTAGAGACCCATGAACGGCAGGCCCCACTCCTAGCCTTGGCAGGCCCCTGGCCCCACAGCCTGGGTCAGCATGGGTGGGGCAGCCCCCACAAGTCTCTCCGGGGCAGCTTCAGCAGCAGGGGTACTGAGGGCGGCCAACCAGGTAACCCATGCTGGTGCTCCTTGCCACTCAGGCAGTGCTCAGTTGCCGACAGAGGCCATGCCCCCAGGCAGCCAGGAGTGGCCAGGGAGCAGCAAAGCTCTAGTCTTGGTCCCCACGTCCTGCAGGCCTGTTCTTGACGGATGAGTGTGAAAAGAGAGTGCTCCTAGCTTGACGTATCTTGGCATCAAGGAGAAAACAGCTCCAATGCTCTCCTCCTACCAACCTTAGAAGGGAAAGAGAGAGAGAAAGAGAGAGAGAGAGAATCAAACAGAAGCCCAAAGAAGACATTAGCTATTCTGATCTCTCATCAGGAGCCTGAGAGAAGGAGATGCCGGAGGTTATGGCTACAGGCTCCACAAATCTGAACTTGGTTTTCTCCCAGCTGCTGCTCAACTTTGGTTCAAGTGGGAGAGCCTGAGGCAGAAATTAGGTCATGTTTGAAGATTTCACAAGGTCTGTACCCACGGCCATCAGAAACCCGGGCATCAGAGAGCACACACCCTGGGAACAGCCTGGAACTGACTTGGGAGGAAGAAGGGTCTTCCTCACCTTCCTCAACACTTCTCGCCACATGATGGAGGAGCAAGAAACCAGTTCCACAGTATCCGACCCCATTTTAGAGATGAGGAAACTGAGGCCCAGAGCAGGGGAGCATTTTGCCCAAGTCACACAGGTAGTGAGAAGCAAAACATCATGCAGAACCCAGTTCCCCAGCTGCCAGCTCTGGGACCAGAGATTCTTAGGTTCCTTGGGGACTCAGGGATAAACAAAGCCTGCACATAAGAAACCAGGCTGGCAGCTGCTCACTCGGAAGGCCAGGTACCAGCTGGGGCTGTCCAGGTTCAGAATCCTCCTCCTCAATCCGGCAATGCAAATTTCACATTTCCACCCCAGCTGCCCAGCCACCCCAGGGCGAGGAGGGTAATCCCAGGGGGCTCCAAGCCCAAGAAGACAAGCCTCCTTTTCATTTGCTTGGCCTCCCTCCCCACCATCTTTCTCAAAGTATTTATCTCTCAATTTCTCCACTGCTCTTCCTCTCTTCCCCACTTCCTCCCTCTGAGAGTGGGGCTCAGGTTACAGCCCAAGCTACTGTACATTATTAGGATCATTGTCATTATTATTGTTGTTATGATTAAATATTTATCTGCAAGGGTAGAGAGGAGAGAACACCAGCTCTTCCTCATTCTCACTGCTAATTTGGGCTAATTTCCCCCGGGGTTCCTTCCCTTGCCCCAGCCTCCCGCTCAAAGCCAGCAACCTCCCTCCCCTCAACTTAGGAGGCCACAAGGAGAAAAGCTAGAAGCTGAGTCAGGGACTTGCTGGGGTGCTGACTCCCAGGCTCCCCTCCCAATGGGCTTGTCAAAGGAAGACCAGCAAGTCATGTGCACATTCTATTCCTCAGTTTCCCGAGCTATTTAGAAGAAAGGTTTGCATTTGGATTGGGGGATGGGGTTCCTAGAGATGTGGTCCCTGCATCCAGCCAAGCAGGGGTCTCAGAGCCACTGGTCCCCAACTTGTAATCCACCCCCCAGAGGCCCTGACTACTGCAGTTCTGGGGAAAGGAGAGGGAAGAGGGTACAGCACCCGAGTCTAGGCCTCAACTCCCGGGCTTCTCTGGCAAACACCTTCTCAAACCTTACCTCGTCTCTGACCCCTTATCAAAATGCTCCCTCACCTGTTAGCTCCTCAGAGGCCAAGAACACAGCTACTAATTCCCCTGCAGCCCATTTTGCAGGGGAACCAGAAGTCCAGAGGCCTCCCATATCCCTCCCAAAGGCACAGAGCAAGTCAAGATGGGGCAAGACTTCGGGAGAGACCTGGGGCAGCCTGCAAGAAAGCTTCCTAATACCACGTTAGCTCATGAAACCGGGAACCAATGACCCAGCACTGGGGGAAGTGCTAGGGAGAAGGCTGAGAGGAAGAGCCCTTAAGATGCTGGGAGGGGGCGAGACCCCTGGATGGAACAGTCATCTCCAACCCCACCTCCCTGTGCATGAGTTTATCAGATCACTTCCCCCAGGGGCTGTAGGGAGTGAGGGGCTCTGAGGGACTCGCCAATGATGCCAGGGCCCCGTAATTCAGATAGGAGGAGCCTCGGACAACTCCCCCAGTCCTGTGCCCGCTCTGCCGTCCCCTGGAGAGGCTTTGGGTCCCAAATCTCTGAGACGGAAGGGCTGGAGGAGGCGGTCTGGGGGGGCATACTGCCCCTGCAGGGGCGCATTCTCAGCTGTCACAGGGGAGGGAAGGAGTACCATGGGTGGGTCGGCCTGCACAATGCAGGGCTGTCCTGTCCAAAGGCTGGAGGGCGCGTGGAGCAATGACAAGGTCGTGTGCTGTGCTGCGCCCCAGACTAAGTGCTTGGTTTATGTTGTTAGGAGCTGGCTGGTGTTGTCATCCCTCCCGCACAGATGAGCCCACGCTCACACAGTGACCTCCGCCCCGGCACACGGCGCCGCGCAGACCCCCCGCAGCCCCCACGCCCCACCGCGCCAGCCCAGAGGCCTCCTCGAGTCCCCTGCAGGTCCAGGCTTGGGTGGCCTGGATTAAAACTGCCGGGATGGTCGGCATCACGACAGGCCGTGTGCTGAGGCCACAGCAGGGCAGAGGCGGGCTGGGAGACTGACAGACAGCCGCTTCTGACAGTCTGTCCTCCTCGGGCTTCCAGACGCTTCGCGAGGGCTCGAAACCGGCTTCTCCTAGAAGCTTGAGCCCCCCCCCAGGCCAAGCAACATGCGCACGGAGGCACAGGTACACACACCACACACACACACACACATACACACACCATACACACACACACACGCCCATACACACATACCACACACACACACCACACACCATACAGAAACATACACACCACACACACCATATGCACACACATATCCCACACCTACTATACAAGATACATGCACCATACACACACACACACACACACACGTACACAATGGAGAGAGGCAGAGGCTACACAGAGTAAGGAGGCCTCAGTAAGAAGAGAAGCAAACATTTGCAGGATTAGAATCAAGACCCCAAGGCCCCAGGCCCGGCGCCAGGCTGCACAGCCTGCTCACAGGCTTCCCCCCAGCAGCCCTGGGCCCCACTCCATCCCTCAGTCCTGCCAGGCCTGCCTTTTCTGACCATCTCCAAAGAGCTTGGGCAAACCACCGCCTCTTTTAGCCACCCCTCCTTCCTTTGATCCTGTAGCAGGAACAAGGGAAAAGTAAAAATACTCGGACTGAAATGAGCCACCAAGAGCAGAGGCTGGGGGTGGGGCAGGGGGAGCCGAGGCCATGCTTCCAGATGCCACAGGGCTGTCTCCATCTTAGGGAAGGTGGACGGAGTTCTCAGACAGCCCTCCAACCTCAGACACCTCAGACGCTCGGGGGGGTTGGTGGAGGGGGACATATCCCTCCCCAGATGAAGTCACCGGGAAGGTAGGGGGTCTAAACGGGTGCTCACCACCCACCTCCAGGGGCCTCTCATTCTGTCCTTTCCCTCTCCATCCCCACCTCTCTCCTCAACCCCTATATTCCCCTTCCCTCTATCCCCGGCCAGATCTTTGGCTCCAGACAAGCAGGGCAGGATGAGGAGAAGAGGGAGGAGCACGTGGTCATCTCCACATAAAACAGCATTTCTCAGAACATCCTCTTCAGTGAAAGGGGATGTGAGAAGGCGATGGCTGCCATCTACCCTCCCCCCACAGCCCAGGCACTGCACTATCTGAGGGCATCCCTGATATCTGCAGGCCCGCAGGGAGGAACTCCCCCAACCTGTCTCAGTGACCCCTTCCAAGCCCTAACGAGCTGGATCCTGTACTTCCTCACATCTAACCTAAACCCTTCCCTCCACAACCAGGGCCTGAGCCAGGAGGAACCACAAACCACAGAACAACAACCCGATCCACAGAGAGCCACTGTGATTTCCTAAGGTCTGACTTACTTTCCACTAAGCTGCTTTTGATTTTCCCAAAGCTAAGGAAGGAGAATTCTCCCCAAGCCCAAAGTCAAGACCAGAGTCAGAGGGAATGACCCTGCTCTCCACTCCCTGGGATGGGGGCTGGGGCTGGGGGCTGCTGGCAGAGCTGCTGGCTCCTGCTCTCAGCCTCTCAAGTTCTGGGCAATTCCACCCACCCTGCCCCACCCCCCAGCACTCCCCCCACCCCAGCCGCTGCCTCCCTTGAGCCAGGCCTCCCCCCTCCCCTCAACTTTTCCACTTGAATCCTCCCTCTTCACCTTTGCCTCTCTTGTGGCCCAGCCCTGGTGCTCAGAAAAGCTGGGCATCACGGATGGATGAGTGGAGTCTGTTTGGAATCTCCCGAGCTGTTTAGATGCCTCATCGCCCACATCTCACACTTCCCCAAGCGGGGCTGGCAGCTTCACTCCCCAATGGGAATATCGAGAGAGAACTGGAGGTCTCCTGTGCCCACAGGAGCCCATGGGGACCTGAGACACGGGCCTGTATGCCACCTCTGCGGCCCCTGCTCTCCTACCCACCGTGGGACCCCACACTGGTGTGCTCTGCTGGACAGTCTCCTCCCAGATGGACAGGGGTAGACCCAGGGAGCAGCACCCTACCTTGCTCCACCAGCAACAAGGCCCATAGTTTGATCTCCACCAGTGTGACTCCAAGTCCATGCGGGGGTGGCCAATTAGCTCCCACAAACCCCAGCAGCCCAAGTTGGGGGATCATGTCATACTCCACTTGCTGTCTGCTTCCTAGCCTGGCACAGTGCCAGGGACTGTGGACATGAATGAATGATGTGATGTTATGAAAGATTCTGAGCTCTTCCCACCCTCTCTCTCAGGGCATTAATGTAACAGGAACAGCACCCCAGTTCCAGGCCCGAGGCACTCCCCAGGCTAGCCAGGCCAGGTCTGAAAAGCAGGAAGAAGCCACAGTGGGGGTCTGGGCTCCATACCCCCTTCTCTTCCCAGCTCCAAACAGCTCCAGCTCTCCAGCCTGCATCAGGAACCCTCCCAAGGGCAGAAATCCCAGATCTCTTGAGAAGATCTCGCTTCTCAAGTCATCACTTCCCCATTCCCCGGAACAGCAAGGGCCCGATTCCGAAGTGACTGGTTCTGTGCTGGGCATGAGGTGGACACTGCCATGTACGTGGACAGAAGGAAATGGCCAGAGGAGAGGAGAGATGAGGATATCATTCCTCAGCTTAATGCCCATAGAAACTAAAAAGAAAACTTCAGATCCATCGCTGTGCTTTCCCCACTCTATGATTCCCTACAGCCTCCTCCCTGTGACTCTCACCCTTCAGGTAGCCACTGAGACTCTTTCTCCTCCAAGAAGCCTGCCTGGATTATCCCAGTTCCTGTTTCCTCCTCACACTTACACGTCTCTCTCTCTGTTGTTATTTGGCAAGGATGAGCCTGGAAGATTTTAAGGGCCTGCGTGGACCACTCTCATCTCTGTATCCCCTGTGCCTAGCCCAAGGCTCAGAACACAGAAAATTCTCAATAAACAACAAGACACGGGCAGGTCCGTGCCCAGAGCCAGCCGGCAGCCACGGGGGATCCCAGGGCAGGGTCTGCAGCAGCATTCCCCATCCGCAGAGTAGGTCTCGGACCCGGCACCAAATTCTTACAACCCCCCTGTGTGGTCAGGCATAGAATACAATCTCGTCTGCCGCGGCAATCTGGTTGTTGACCTGTGTCATTGGAATGTGTGGTGAGCACCTGCTGTGTGCCGGCTCTGCTCTGGGCACTGGGAAACTAGAAGTGAGGAGCAATGGACACCAGCTCCTGCCCTGTGGGGTCAATCTGGGAGGTGGCACAGGACAGGCGATAAACAGACCACACAAAGATGTGCGGCGCTTTGGGGAATCAAGGGGTTAGGAAGAAACCTAAGGCAGGGAAGGAGAGAGGTCAAGACCCTGGTGCTTTTTCAGAAAAAGATAGGGATGGCTTCTCTGAGGAGGTGGCATAAAAGGAACAACAAAACACAGGGAAGGTGTGAGCCTTTTCTGGGGAGAAGTGTCCCAGGGAGAGGGAAACAAGTGCAAAGTCCCTAACTGTGCTAAGCATTCATCGTTCTAGGACCAGCAAGGAAGCCAGGGCACCGGGAGGGCAATGCGAAGGGTGAGAGAGAGGAGAGGTCAGAGAGGGCATCGAGTACAAGATCTAACAAGACCTCTGTGGCTGGAGAAATGGGGCCACTGGAGGGCTTGCAGTACAGTGACAGGCAAGGATTCATGACAAACTCCAAGAGCCGCCACCTGCTAAAGCCACAGCAGCTCACAGACACTGGAAGGCAAAGCAAGCCCATCTCATCAGCTCTGGGCACTCCCCACCCCCGCCAGTTCAGCCCACAAAAGGCCCAACACTGATCCTCCCCCTCCCCAAGAGCCAGAGCCCAAATCTCCTCCACCTACCAGCCCCCACTCCCATGCAGACCCCCAGGCCTCTCCTTCCTGCCCCAACTCGCCCCACCCCCACCTACCGCCACCCTCCCCAGTGTTCTGGCACAATCCAAGTGGCCAAATATCTTTGTTTGCAGCTGGTGCTATCGTGGGCTTCCTGGCTAATGTGGTTTCTTCCTCTCTCCTCCTTCTTCCTATCCCCCCTTCCTTAAATCAGAGCTTCCCCAAATCCGGCACTGCCTTGGAAGGCTAAGCACTGCCTTGGAAGGCTAAGGCCCAGACCAGCTCAGCATGTCAAAGCCCAGACTCCACTGTCTGGCACAGCCACAAACATGACTGTGGCTGTGGGTGACACTCCCATCCCTAGGCCACACTGAAGCCAGGCAGGGAGAAGGCACGGTGACACCTGAGAAGTAATCACTCACTGAAAACGTAAGAATCCAGGTCAAGTCCCCAGTCTTGTTTCCAAAGATCTAAAATACCTGGGGCGCCTGGGTGGCTCTGTCAGTTAACCGTCTGCCTTAGGCTCAGGTCATGATCCCGGAGTCCTGGGATCAAGTCCCAGGTCAGGCTCCCAGCCCAGCAGAGAGTCTGCTTCTCCCTTTCCCTCTAACCCTGCTCTCTCTCATGCACTGTCTCTCTCTCTCTCTCTAGTAAATAAATAAAGTCTTTTTAAAAAAAGAATTTTAAAATCCCTGGTAAAGATGTGAGCCACAGCAATGACAGTGTTTTTACTAGAAGCCACAGTCCCCATCAGATAACAGGTGTGAGGGCTAGTTCCTGTCCCCCTGAGGGGTGGGGGCGGGGGGGGGTGGCTAAGGGTAGGGGACAGGGCAGGACCCAGCTTGGGACCCACAGCTGGCCCGGCACTCCTGGGACTCCCCGCATCACAGCCAATGGACAGCCAGAGCTTTGTCCGAAACGAGGAGGCTTCACGAAACGCCACACCAGCTAGTCAGCGTGGCTCAGCCCAAAACAGCATGGGCTGGCATTGCGGGCGGGCACTTCCCCATTAAAGCAGATAATATCTACCTTAATTGAATGGGGTCCAGATAATGTCATTACACGCTGCATTCCCCAATTTATTTATATACGTGTGTACACATATATTTACGCCTCACTGCTGCCACGAGATCGCCAAACGGTGAGGTTAATAATAAAACATTTCGACGGGAGTCATCAGCTTTAATTTAAGGGGTGATTTTTACTATCCTTGCGGTGCTCATCTTTCCAAGGAGCCAAGAGAAACAAGGGAGAGGCTGAAGAGGCTCTCTTAGGCCCTCGGGCTAGGAGGTGGGGCAGGCAGGGCTGAACCCAGCAAGTTCTGCTGATCTGTCTCCTTCTTACGTGCAGGGCCTGGGAAAGGGAAAGGGGTGGGGGGGTGTCTTAAGGAAGCTTGTCTGGCAAGCAAAGCTGCTAGCCTGGAGTTGGGCTGGGAGGCAGCAGGGGCACCCTGGTAGAGAGGCAGAGTGAGAGGCCAGAGAGAGACCAGAGACGGTAGACAGCCAGGAAAGAAAGAGTTCCCAGGAGCTGAGAAAAGGCAGCCTGCACTTTACAAGGGCCAAA
Source organism: Enhydra lutris kenyoni (assembly GCF_002288905.1). Classification (NCBI taxonomy): domain Eukaryota; kingdom Metazoa; phylum Chordata; class Mammalia; order Carnivora; family Mustelidae; genus Enhydra; species Enhydra lutris. The sequence continues at coordinate 4,716,484 of NW_019154112.1, forward strand.
GGCAGTGAAATCTCTAAATTAATTTTTGATAGTCCCCTGCTAACTAGGGCAGAGTTGACATGAAAACAAGCCCTCCTTGCTCTTTCCAGGAGCCGGCACCAGGCTGGGTGGGAGCCACAGAAGGTTAGTGTCCTTGACTCCAGGCCAGGCTGCCCCTCAAGGGAAGCCCCTGGGTCTCCTGTCTCAGGTCAGCCTAGCCAGCTGCCAGCTCGCCTGGCAGCCCCATTGAGCAAGGGCCCGAGTTGAGCAAGGATTGAGCAAGGATGAGGGAAGTGCCGGCTCCCCCCACGCCTTCTCCAGGGCGGCAAAGGCAACTTCCACTCTGCAGAAGAGAGATAACCTTCCAGCCAGCAGCCAGCAGGGCCCAGCTGCCCAGGCTGCCAGCGGGGCCTGCCCACTACAAAGTTAGGTTCTCGGCCGAGCAGAGGAGGACAGCAGGGTGGACAGATGTCTTGGGGTGGGTGGTAATTAGGGGCTGCCAGCTCCAAGCACTTGTCTAGGGGAGAGGATGTGTCTATTGGCTGTAATTATAAAGCGCAGAAACCCGTGGGTCCTGGTCCCTTCTTTTCCTGCCAGCTGACCCCCAGCAGCAGGGTGGGTTCAGGTGTGGCTGAGCATCGTGGAAGCTGGGCTGGGGACCCCCCTCAGAGCTTTCTCACCTGGGCCATCCCCCACCCTTCCAGCCAGCAAGATGCTCACTCTCTTTCTCTGGCTCACTCGCTCTCGCTCTCGCTGGTGCTCTCACCTACCTCAGGCTGCCTGTCTGCTGCTGTGCTCTGCGAGGCGCTCCTCCTGGGGACGTCATGCCTCCAACAGAATGAAGCCGCCCCGACGCAGGGTGGGGGAGGAGGGATGAGGGAAGACAGGAGCGGCCTACACTAGGCCACTGAGGCCGAGGAAGCCGCTCAACTCCTGACGTGCTCCCGCCTCCCCTTCTCCCCCTCCGCCTGCTCAGGACCCGTTCTCTGTGCCAGCTGCCTGTCCCCCTCCGCCCCCCATCCCATACATCTCTCTCCTGAGACCCACAACCAGTAGGTCAGCATTGCCATCTCCCTCCCTGGGCCTCTCTTAAATGTAGGTGTCCCGGGGAGAGGTAGCCCTTGCGGTAACTAGAACCTCAAGGGGGTATAACTTTCTGGTATTTTTGTCTCTGAGAGGTTGAAAGTGGTGACAGGTGGGGGAAAGTTTATGGCTAACAGACAGAAGTTGGAGGAAGATGAAATCAGCGGGGGAGAAGAAGTGGGCAGGCATGCCCATCCAAGGCTAAGCAGAGGTTCAGGGGTACCAACCCCAAAGACCCCACCACCCCACACCAAGGACAGGACTCTGACTAAAGCCTAAAGAGGTCCTCCAAGTGGTCCTCTGCAGGGCCCTGGGGAAGACACAAGGGCTCTGACCCCCACTCTCCACTGTAGACATGTCCACCTCAGAGGCCCTCACCACTGTCCCCCAAAGCCTGCCCAGGGAAGGCGACCACATCTGGAGCCCCCAGACACCTCTGCGGGAATCCTCCCTGACACCTCAGGAAAGGTCACCAGGAAAGGCTCCCCGCGGGTCCTCACCTCTTGGTGGAAGTTCTCCCAGCCACCCAGGCACTGGCCTCTGAGGGGCTCAGCACTCAGACCCCAGGCCGGAAACCCCACATCCCCTGTGGATCGCAGGGGGGAAAGTGGGGCAGAGCCAGCACGCACCCTGGGGGAGTGAAGAGCAGCAGGCTGTGGGAAGGGGATGCCGCATAAGACTGAGACCGCTAGCCGCCCTGCCTGCCCTGAGCCCCCACTCTCACCCCAGAATGGAGACTACGAGGGGAACACAAACACACACACACACACACACACAGAGTACTCCCTCTCCCATCACCAAGAGCTTTCAACAGACGACAGAGGGTCAGACAGACTAACCACCGTTCCAACAAACACGTGGATTCGGGCACCCCACTCGCCAAGCCCAGCTCAGTCCCGAAAAGCAGCTCTCCCCGCACCCAGAGGCAGGCATGGTGACGAGAGGGGTACGGAAACCGGGAGCCTCCGGTTTCCTTAAATCTGAAGGAGGGGGTGTCACTCGTGGCCTGGGGGCAGGGGGCGCTCGTACGTTGGGCCTCAGGACTCCCTGCCGCCGCTGCGGTCGCCCCATTTCAGCACAAACAGCCTCAGACCGCCCCGGTGCGGGGGCGCCGCTCTCAGGCCGGGCCTCCACCTCGCAGCCCCGCCCCCGCGCGGGGAGGGGGCGCTGCTAGTTCCTGGGCGCCGGGGAAGCCCGACCCCGGAGGGGACACCCCAATAGACACACACACACACACACACACACACACACACACACACACACGGCCTGGCCACCCGCCCGGCGTCTTCGTAGAGACTCGGGTTTACCAGGGTCCCAGAGAGGGTCACCCCAATAGACACACACACACACACACACACACACACACACACGGCCTGGCCACCCGCCCGGCGTCTTCGTAGAGACTCGGGTTTACCAGGGTCCCAGAGAGGGTCGGGTGCGGAATATCCCAGGAGCACCTGACCCTGAAGTCCCGGAGCCGCGGGGAGACCCCAGACCCTAGAACGCATTCCCAACCCGCCGCGGCCGCGAGCGAGCGGCTGCCGGCCCGGCCGGTGGCGAAGGTGGCGCTGGGGCGGCCGGAGGAGCGGGACGCGGTGCAAGGGAAAGGAGCCGAGGCGCGCGAGGCTGGCGCTGCCAGCCCTCCCGCCGGGAGACGGCGGGGAAGGGGTACAAATAACGCCCCGCGCCCCCGCCTGCCCTACCCCTGCGCAAAGGGGGCGCGCTAATGCCGCCGTCCCCACCTGAGAGCTGGCGCGACCCCCCCCCCAAATCCGGCAGAACCTGACATAACCCTCCTAAACAGAGACACTTTCCCCCAGGCCCGAAAAAAAAAGAAAGAAAAAAAAAAAAAAAGCCGCTGCCCCATTCCTTCCCTCGGGGGCATTCGGAGACACTGCCCCAGCCCCGAAGGGAGACCCTCCAGCCTCGGTCCCGCGCCCTCCAGCCCCGAGGGCTCGGATCCGCCAGCCCTCCTCCCGGCAACCCTGAGCGCGGGAGCCAGTCAGAGGCCACCTCCCCGAGCCCCGATGTCCCCGCCGCAGCCCTCGCCCCAGAGGCCGGAGGGCACAGTCCCCTCCGCCGGTTCCCGGCGAGCCACAACTCACCGCGCGCCGGCGAGGTCTGAGCCACGGCGAGGGGTCGGTTGCGCTCCCGCTTGCCCCGGGGGCGCAGAGAGGCGGCGGCGGCGGCGGCGGAGGCTGGATGCTAGCGCTGCCCGGAATCCGGGCCGCGGCGGACGGCGCTGACGCTGCGGACGGAGCCGGGCGCAGAGCCGCCCGGAGTCCGGGACGCAGCGGGGATGAGCTGGCGGCTGCCCGGCCGGAGCCGCCTCCAAGCGCGCGGCGTTCTGCCGCTGCTCCGGCAACAGCGAGCCCCTAGCCAGCCCTGCTCCGGCCCCGCCGAGCCCGGCGTCCGAGCCGAAAGGAGAGGGCGACGCGGCTCGGGGCAGCGGGGTCCAGCCGGGGCTCCCGGCGGGGAAGGGAGTGGAGCGGGAGCCGAGCGGCGAGCGCAGCCGGCCGAGATGCGGGCGCCCGGCGGCGCCGCGGCAGCAGCAGCAGCAGCAGCAGGAAAAAATGAGAGCGAGCGAGAGAGCGCGCTGGAGAGCGAGCGAGAGACAGGGGGAGCGAGGAAGACGCGGAGAGGGGAGGCTGCGGGAGGGGGCGGGAGCGCCCGGGAGCACGAGGGGGCGAGGGGACCGCAGCAGCTCAGCCCCGGCGCCCACTGCCGCTGCCGCACTCGGGAAGGCGTGAACCCAGCCCGGCAAGTTTGCGCGGCGAGTGCGGGCCAAGCGCGCGGCGCATCCGCTGGCCTTTTTTAAAGAGAGAGCACCTGGGAACCCCCCCTCCCGACCCTGCACCTCCACCGCCGGAAGGCCGGGGCTCCCAAAGCGCCCCTCCACCCCGCCACACCCGGCCCGCAGTCTTTCCCCCTCCCACCACGCCCCACCGGCGCCCTCTCCCGGAAGCCCCCTTCCTTGCCCCCCCCCCCCAGGCGGGAATCAACTTAGCGACCCGAGGACGTGTAGGGAGCCCTCCCAACTCCAAAGGTCGAGGGTCAGGAAACACAGCCTCAAACACACACCCTGGGAAGTACAGCAAAGCACTGCGATGCAAAGGGGTTGCGATCCTCCCCACCCCTGTGCGTCACTAGAACCCCCACCCGCAGGGCCTCTCCTCATACATCCGCATGCACGTTGCGTGTGCCCCCATGTGGCGTGTTCATTTGCACCTGGTTCGAGCCTATCACGCACCTATCACGCGGGGGGAAACTGAGGCCCACTGAGGCAAATCCACTTACCCCTAGTCTCCCAGCCTGTCAGGAGGGCTTCTTTCCTCTGAGGCCCCCTCCTCTCCAGAACCCCACTAAGCTAGGGGATCCCCCAGCCCATGGTCCGCAGCCCGCTGGTCTCCCTCCAGCACTGGTTTGCAAAGTGTAACAGGTGGCCTGGCGGCAGGCTAACACAAGCCAAGGAAAGAATCCCTCAGTCAGGGAGAAGCCGGAGCCCCAGCAATCCAGGCTGGGGGGGGGGGGGGGGGGCGGGGTTGCTGTGAAAAATCCCAGGAGAGGGCCTACCTCAGAGGCAGGCAGGGGAAGAAGAGAAGGAGGGAGCCATGCAGCCCTCTTAGGATTGCAAGAGCATCTCGTCCCAGACTGCAGAAGCGGCTTCAATTAGAGCTGTGACGTGTGACTGTCCTTGTCCCAGGGAGGGTGCTCAGCACAGTGCCAGGGAGCTGGGGGAGAGTGGCCAGCAGTGACCTCCCTCTCCATCAGCACCTCAGTCCTCCTGGCTGATCTGCAGGGGGCACCCCGCCCTCAAATGTGCCTCCACCTGGGGGGACTCAGCCCCCTCTTACAGCCCAACCCCTAATTTCCACAGACAGCACCCTTATAGGTCAAGGGAAAGTCTGGGGAGTCTGAGGATAGCAGGAATGACCCTCCCCCTACCAGCCTGCCCTCTCTGGCTCCATGCCCCTCATCCCACATCCCTGCCCCTTCCCAAAGACCCCCTCAGACACCCCCCCCTCCAGAATTCCAGAGTCTGCCAGGCTAGAGCCGCAACTCGTTCACCACAGTTCTTCCAGTGCCCAGCACCCTGCCTGGCCCATGGTATGAGCTCAGTGAATGTTCGGTGAAAGAATAAATGTTGGCAAAGCCTGAGTTCTCTTTGCCGACACACGTAATGGTCCCGAATGCATGTCTCATTTACCCAGTCAGCCTGAAGTCTCTGATGGAAGGATCTAGAGCATGCATTCATTCATGCCTTTTCTTAATGCAACCAGCACTGGCCGGGATCCTGCTCCATTCCCAGCCCTGGAAATCCACAAATGACTGGACACCGTCCTACCCTTGAGCCGTGCACCCCACGACCACGCACGCCTCAACCTGGTGCATTTTACAGAGACTGAAGTTAAGGCCACAAAAGCTCTGCCATCCAGGGGTCTGCCCAGCCAGAAGCACACCTGCTCTGGGCTTGTGGGACACTGGAGTCACTCCCAGAGAGGCCTGGTCCCTGGCCACAGACTGCCCAGGTCCTCCGGCCCAGGGTCCCTCCATTTCCCACCCGGAGGACAAGGACCACGATGCTGACCTCCGAGGGCAGGGCTGGGATGCAAGATGCCACCCATCTAGAGAATGACGGGAGGCTTTAACTCAGCCTGCCTGGGGGCTGGCGAGCAGCGCGTCTTACCTTGAGGCTGTGTCTGGCCAAAACGGGGTCCTTCGTCTAATTCATGGAAAGTTACCATAAGGGCGAGCACCTGGGTATGAATGAAATAATGTGTGCGGACAGCCCAGTCCTGTATCTAGGTGCCAATAAGTGGGAGCCCCATTTTTAACACAGGATATACTCCTCAATATCCTTGTATCGAGTTAATTAAAAAATTAGTTAATTAATCAATTAATCTGTAAATAAATGGGCCATGGTTTATGGAGAAGCCCAGCTAATGCAGCCATTCTTCCCACCCCCTGCCCCTCGGTGTTGCTTTCACTCTGGCCATAATTATCCGGCCCCCCGCCCCCCACCAGCTGTGTCGCAGAAGGCTGGGCAGGCTATATTTTTCAGGGGGTAAAAAAAGAAACACTGTTGGCTGGCAGATGGCTGGGTTTGTGGACTCGTCCAGTTTGAAGGTGCTCTGAAGCCTCATTCTTCCGGGCAGCCATCCTGGGCCACTCCAGGTGTCCCCCCAACCCCTCTCCGCCGGAGTGCTCAGCTGCCCACTCTCTCCAGTGAGCCCTAGCTTGGTCCGGCTGGGACACCCTCCTCCCTCCTGCTGACTTGGGCTGACTTGCCATGCAGACAGACACAGAAACACACAGACACACAGACACACACGCGCACACACACACACACGGATAGGCACATACACAGAGAGACCCTCAGAACCAGACACACATACACCTCAAGGAACTTCAGCTGGTGTGCCCCGACCTGGGGGAGCTGGCAGCATCAGGTGGAAACAAGGAAGCTACAGAGAGCTACACAGCCACCTCTGCAGGGGAAGAGGGAACGGAAGGGACCTCAAAGGGCCAGGGAACAAGGATCCTGGCCCGGGGCCAGATGGCTCAAGGGCCTGAATTCCCAGATGCCCCATTCTGCAAGCTGTACCCTGATGGGGGTTGGGGGGGGGGGCACTGAGGTGGGCAGAGAGAGCCCAGGGCTAGAAGCAAGAGACTAGGTCCATGGTGCTAAGCCTGTGTGACCTGGGGTAAGTTGCCCAGCCTTTCTGAGCCTTGGTTTCCTTATCAGTGAGATGAGGGGCTAGGCTGAGGTTTCCCTAAGAATGCTGGGATTCAGGGTTGGGTCTCATTCTGAAACCTTTAAAAAGGCTGGCCTGATTCACACCAGGAGAGTAAGCACGGTGTCATTCTAATCCCCCAATCCCATGTGTACAGGTTACCCAGAGAAAAAGAGACACCATCTCAGTATTGCAGGTTAGGGGTTTGGCGGGAAGGAGAGAAAGAGGCAGATAGTCCTAAAGAAAATAATAATACAAATAATAATACACCTGTGCAGAGCACCTGGGTGGCTCAGTGGGTTAAACCTCTATCTTCTGCTCAGGTCATGATCTCAGGGTCCTGGGATGGAGCCCCACATCGGGCTCTCTGCTGGGCAGGGAGCCTGCTTCCCCCTCTCTCTCTGCCTGTCTCTCTTCCTACTTGTGATCTCTCTGTGTCAAATAAATAAATAAAATATTAAAAAAAAAAAATACACATGTGCTTCCTATCTTTGTGACCTGGAAGTTCTTCCTGAAGTCTGACCCAACTCCCTCATGCTGCAGTAGAGTCTTCCTTCCGGCTCTTATTCTGACCTCCTCTGTGCCAGAAACAGCTTCTCTGCCCCTTCCCACCCACTGGGCTGACACCTGAAACCCATCAAGTTGCTCCTCTGACTTTTCCATTTAGAAAGAAGCCTAATAGGAGAGGGCAATTGCCTTTGAAAATCCTCAAGTTTAGAATCTGTTGAAATAAACCAAAATGGGGCGCCTGAGTGGCTCAGTGGGTTAAAGCCTCTGCCTTCAGCTCAGGTCATGATCTCAGGGTCCTAGGATCAAGCCCCACATCAGGCTCTCTGCTCAGTGGGGAAACTGCTTCCCTTCTTCCCTCTCTGCCTGCCTCTCTGCCTACTTGTGATCTCTGTCTGTCAAATAAATAAATAAAATCTTTAAAAAAAAATAAAAAAAGAAAGAAAGAAAGAATCCAAAATGAACTTTAAGGTGCAGAGGCCAGGGGCGCCTGGGTGGCTCAGTGGGTTAAAGCCTCTGCCTTCAGCTTGGGTCATGATCCCAGG